>NW_026571115.1:431000-701000 GCF_026225935.1 Boleophthalmus pectinirostris | reverse complement strand
CGTGATCAATGTACAGAAGCAACCACATCATTTTTGAAACTATGTCAGGAACAGGGTGGGTTCACGTAAGTTTTTCTTCTTCCCGCTCGTTTTCTAGAAATGTGCTTTTATGTTGTTTATAATGTATATGTAAGTACATATGATTATTGTTTCTCTCTTGGCACAAACTCGAAATAAAAATGAATGAATCAATCAATCAATCAAACCTCTGCTGATGAATTTATATTAGAGGGGGGGGCTGCATTTAACTGAAGATCAGCTTTGTTCCAAGTTTTTTTCAGGGTAGAATGAGCAAGAAATAATTTGAAAACATGAAAACCTGTATATGACATTGAATTTTACATAATTAATATAATAATTAGGGCTGTGACGGGACAATTTCCACAAAAGAAGACGAGATTAGGTTATGAGAATGAGACAAAGAGAGGTTTTGAAGTAAAATTTAAAAAACTGTGCGGTCTCATTTTCAGTTTTGCAGTAACATTTTAAATTTTATATTTTATATTTTTGTTGTAGCAGTAGACTTACTTTTTGGATGAGAGACATGTAACTGACCAGCACTTTTGTCCAATCTAGATATAAATAAATGAAAAAAAATCTCACAATTTCCATCACAATTTTCATCACTATCCTCATTTTTCCCATCTTGTAATTTCATCATTCAACATTCATTTCGACACATCAGATCAGAATTTCTTTATTGTCTTCATTCTTTATAAAAGTTCACAAGTGGAAAAGTCGAATGTAAACTTAAAATGTAAGCCACAAACCAAAAAAGAAAGCACAAAAAAATAAAGATGTAAGAAAATAAGAAGTGATTGTCAATGAAAGAAAAACATTTGAGTTCAAAATAAAAGACCAAAAAGAGGCACATTTACAATAATAACAATAATAATACAGATAAAGTTGTAACATCGATGTCTAGACAGGTGTCAGTCTTTGGTCCACTTTAAAGCAGAACTAAGTCACTTTTTACCTTAAACAACAAATATTATGCGTTCATTTTATTGTTATAGGTCTTTAAAAATGCAGTTTGTGATGAGCGAACATGTCAATAATATGTGTCCTTTAAAGATGCACTGTGTAACTTTTTGGATGGGGGTCCGTCACCTGCTTGTTTCTATGGATATGTCGTTGCTCTGTCTGGAATGTTCCGCAGTATGACATTAAACAGCTCTACCTTACATTGGCCACATTTACATGATGTTTTTTAATCCCGAATTGACTGTTCTGAATTAAAATATTTTCCTTTGAGTTTACATGGACATAATAATTCCGAATTGAGGTTTACATGGAAAACGCATTAAATCGTCTTTATTTAATTCTGCTCAACGTCTGGGGATGGGGACGAGTTCTGATTGGATTGGGGGTGCATGAACGTATTTACGTCGACTGGAAGAAAACACACACTTCAGCTGCTACCGGCTTTTTTGTCATCTTGGTTTGTCGTTACGCCACGGACACAAGCACGATCCAAACTTTTTCCGTGGTCATTCCAATGATAATTGTGCAGCAGCTGGAGAATTCTCTCATCACGCTTTACATCTGTCAGCTGAGGAGAAGAAGGGAAGCGTGTCGGAGAAGGGAGGAAGAAGACAAACTGAGTCAACGGCTGCTCTACCTCAGCCCACTCCCACATCCCGCTCACAAATCCAAAGAGACGTGGATGAAAGTCCATAGCCAGGACTGGTGGAGCAGGATCGTCTGGATCACGTTAGAATGGCACAACGAACATGTGCTGAACGACCGGAATTATTTTTACGAAGAATAAACGTTTACATGATCGAGGAATAAATTAATTCGGCTTTAAAACCTGAATAAACCACCCACTTACTTCGGAGTTAACTTTAATTCCGGATAATCATTTTCATTAGGAATTAAGTGTTTACATGGTCTTTTTAAAGCTGAATTAATTTTTATTCAGAATTAAAGCTCTCATGTAAACGTGGCAATTTATTTAGCTACAGGTGGTTTATAGCTCAAAAATACCTCGAAAACAGACATTCTGACTGTGAGCGGGGTCGCCTCTCCACAGATCTGACCTGTAACTTGAAGACTGAAAGGTTTAGTACCATACTGTGAAACATTTCAGACAAAGCAATGACATCTCCATGGAAAAAAAGCATTTGACGGACACTCCACCAGAAAAGTTACACAATGCACCTTTAAAGTTGTCATAGTAAAAATGTATTTAGTCAGAAATCATTTTTAAAACTATGGGAACTTGATGAGTCTAAAAAAGTAATAGCATCTGAGGAAAATGCGTCTGTCACAGTTAAGGCAAAGTTCCGTGGTTCTGCTTTATAACTGCTACTCCACCTTAAACCATTCCGCCTTAAAAGAGCCGTCTCGTTCACAGTACATTCAGAATGATACAGCATAAAGTCCATTCATTAAAACACTCAGACAAGTTGCGTTATGAGTTGTGCAGTTTCCAAAAAGAAATGAAACAAATCAATATGAAAGAAAAGGCAGTCATTTTGAATTCAAATCCGGTAAGTGCTCACGAAACAGTCTGTTGCAAACTGAATAGAAAAAAAAGTGAATAATGAAATATGTAATGTTACCATGTCATCTTCTCCCATTTATACATTTAACTTTAAAAATGCTACAACGATATATTGGAATGAATTAGAAAGTTTACATAATAACATTCAGCTGATACTTTGCAGTTGTTGTTGACATTCTCTGGAGGTGTGAAGCTAACTGGAAGCACTGCTCTGTCTGCTGAAGCTCTGTTACTGACATTACACAATCTGACCAAAAAGAAATGACTTAGTTGGAAAAAACAAACTCCTAAACAGAACCATGAACACTTGTAATGATCACAGACTCCTGAAAAAGTGCCGTTTAAATTCATTTTGTATATTTTTTTTCTTGAGTTTTTAGACAGGGGTGTGCAAAAATACATATACACGTACAATATATCGTATCATTTAATATCATGGGCTGCTCTATCGATATCGCCAAGAGTATTTTTTGGTATATTTTACTAACTTATTTTGTTACAGCCCTACAGTTTTGTGGATTGTTTGGAGGAAGGAAACTCTTTTATGCAACATACCGTATATTCTGAACTATTGAGCGCACCTGAATATAAGCTATTCATATAAATATAATGTTAAAATTGTACATATATAGGCCACAGGTGTCCATGTCTTCAAGAACGTTTTCAAGTTGGGGCCGTCTGCTTTTATCTCCTCTGAAAGCTTATGTCGTCTTTTTGCATTGAGTCAGTTTGTCACACTACCGTCGCCAAAATCTCACCATCGACTCACTAATGCCGAGTTCACGTGCAGCAGCTCTGTTTCCTTCACATCACAGTCACATCAATCGCTGTTAACTTAAAAGCTGCATCATCTGCATTTCTTTGTGTGTTTTCCATAAGAAGGGTGTGTGTATGAAGTGCATAATAACTGTTCAAAACACGATCAAACAAGCATCTTCCTCCCCGCATCACCCCATATCTCCCCGAGTTCTACTGCGCATGTCTCCTGCAGAAAGAGTCGTGGAGGATTTCAGACTCTCTCGGGGGCGGGGCTAGTTGTGTCAATCAGGTGTGAGTGAATGTCAGGCTACTGAAGTTTGAGATGTTTCTTCTCGTCATTTAGGCACACAGGTAAGACGTATCCCCCTCACTAATGTTCATTTAGCATCATAACTTATTTTGTCACATAGCAATAAACTATCTGAGTGCACTGACAATATCGCTGGCTAGTGTAGCAACTTCACGTGAACCCTAGATTCATGTGTAACTGCACAGACAGCTGCGAGTATCCGCTGTGGTGCCAAACCATAGACCATATGAAAGGACAATGTGCCAAACAAATAATCTGTCCATATATTCTCCGCGCCATTTTATTTATTATAAGTGTGAGAAAAAAGTAGCAGCTTATAGTCCGGAATTTACGGTATTTGATATTTTCACTGTTTTGATTATTAAAATATTTGTGTTTCATATTCACTTTGCACAAGAAGCTTTAAAAAGACTTTTAGTATCACAACCACGATTGAGCCTTTATTTTTTATTGAACCGTATTGAATCAATTTGAAATATATCGTATCAAATCGAAAGTGCACTGCATCGATATATGTATCATTTCGAGGCCTATGTATCGAGGTATGTGTCATATTGGTGACTTCTTAAGGCCTATTTTCATTTACTATCTTGAAACCTTTCTGTCTGTGATCACTATTGTGTGCTTTGTGTCACCATGGTAACTGCTGAACATTCCGCTAATACAGATACATGTAGAACACCCCCAGTGTCAAAGATGTAACTGCAAAGTATCAATACTTAATTACTTAATTGTATTTGTAAAATTGACATTATAAAATTTCAATTAATGAAGGATTTTAGTCAAAAGAGCTTGGAATAAAAAGCTTGTGTGATTGTTTTTGAGGAGAAATCATAATTGTACAAAATCATACCCTATTTTAGCCCTAATTATTATTATTATTTAATGCCCCCAAATCTTTAACCACATAAAGATACCGCTACATCCTGATATAAGAAAAAACTCCAGCTAGACTACAAAAAAACCAAAAAACAAAATAGTCATTATGAAAATTACTTGAATTTCAAATCGTAATTTCCGCATTTCTGTCAGTTTCAATTTAAATGCAAACTATATTACTATGTAATTTTCAAGGGGTATAGTCTGAAATCTCCTGGTCTCCATGGGGATGTTATTGTTTTACCTGGAATGTTCCACGGTATGGCATTAAACCTATCTGTGTCCATGGAGTGAGCGTGCAATTTAGCAATTAAAATTGTCTGTAATTGACTAAATGCAAGATAGAATAGTTTAAGTTTAATGCCATACAGTGGAACATTAGAGGCAAAGAAGATGCATATTGACATAAACAGGAGGCAGACCCTTTCCAGAAAAGTTACATAGTGCTACTTTAATTAATAACCCTACATTGACTGCCATGTTTTTGAAAATATACAGTACTAGTCAAAACTGCTTTATTAAATGTCCTATATTACGCAAAAATGACTCTTGTGAGCGTCATGTTATAATGCTGTTACCTCCTTAAAAACATACTTGGGAGTTGTGTTTTGTTTCATTCACACATGAGTAACCTTTATTATTAGTCTGTCTCCAAAGCTCAAAATGCTCCGTTCCACCTTGTGATGTCATGAAGCTGTAATTTTCAAGTTAGCAGCTCCTTTTACCAATGTTATTAGGTTCTTTTTTTCAGACCAAGAGTTTGTTTTCATACCTGACAGTTTGGATTGCTCCGTACAGTCTTCCTCAGAGTCACGTGATGGTTCTGTGACGTGTCGCTCAGCTGATTTAAACAGGTTTTGGTGCTGTCTTCCTACCGGTGGAGGCAGGACAGTATCTCAGGTGTGTGAGAGTAAAAAAGCCCCCTCATCCTGGTTTATAGTCTGATGGGCCCATTTCTGTATCTCAATTGCCTCTTTAATCCAGTGACGACGTTTGTTTTCCTCTGTCCCAGTGATGTTTGCTCCGTCCCAGTCCATAATGTGCTTCTCTCTCTTACAGTGCTCAGAGATGGCCGATTAGAGTTGTTCCTGTTCTGCTTTGTGTTTTGTTGTTCGGGTTCATGTTCACATTCTGTCCTATGTTACTTTATTCGTGTGCTGAACGCCCACCCTGTTTCCCCGATGTCTGTTTTATTGCAGGATATGCAGGGTATTTTGTATATGACATTACATTTATGCTGTGGTTCTGTTTTGTCACACACTTGGGATACTGTCCTGAGGAAATAGGACTGCAGGTGACGCTGTCTTCCTGCCTCCAAAGGTAGGAAGACAGTATAAAACCTGTTTAAATCATCTGACCGGACACATCACAGCAACATCACGTGACCACTCCGAGGAAGAAACTGTCAGGTATGAAAACAACTCTTGGTCTGAAAAAATAACCTAATAACATAAATTATCGGAAGACAAAATGAACCTCATTGGACTATGAGCTCCTTTTACTTTTGTTTGGCAATTGGCCATTCCGGGGCTGAAATCCAAATAATTTTAGTGAAGCTGTATAGTATTAAACAATATAGTGGAGCCCTTCCTCTTTTACCACATGACATCACTATGTAGAACAGCGTGCTTTCAGTTTGAGAGAAGAACTCAGCGTAAATATGCAGGGTTTGTGTGTTAAACATGCGTAAATGAAACAAAACAAAACAAAAAAACTCCAGGTCTGTTTATGATGAGGAAACAACATTATAACATATCAGAAAGTAGCATAATATGGGCCCTTTAAGTTGTTTTGGGTTTTTTTTGTGTGTGTGTGTTGCTTTAGCTGAGTGAATAAAACAAAACAAAAAAAGCACCGAAAGTGTCCTGTGAGTTGTGAAGCTATAGAAACAACAAAGCGAGAGTCCCAGAAGTGTAAAATTCAATAATGAAATCTCTAAAAACAGTCCCGTTTCCCTTCTCGATTTGTGTCATAAAAATATTTGGTCCCTTTGAAGAAAAAACGTGATAAATTAAAAACATTTCACACCACACCCTCGCACTTAAAGGCACACAGTCTGTTTGAATAAGGCCTGAGCAAATAGACTTCTACACTATAGACTTCTGCTCATTTATGGATATCTGGAGGATTTTAACTTGATGGAACACGGTGTAACTTTTCTGGAAGGTGGCCTGCAACCTGTTTGTTTCCATGGCGATGTTAATTTGGCTTGCAAGTCTCCATGGAGATTCATACATTTATGGACAAATTGTGGAACATTCTACGCACATCTCCATGGAGACAAGCAGGTGAGGGACCCTCCACCGGACGAGTTACATAGTGCACTTTTACGATCTTGGCAATATAAAACAACACTAAATGACCAAGCACTTTAGTATTATCAATGCCTAATCAATAAATAGTATAAATGATAATCAAACATTGTACAAAAGCGAGCCCATAATTCTCAGATATTTTTATTTTTTTGTTATGACATAATCAATTTTAGTTTTCAGCATTTTCCTCTATAAACCTCTTTTATATTAGATTATATTTTATATAAGATTTAAAACATTAATACAAAGTAGAATGGTGCATAATTGTTGAAAAGAAATCTAAATTTCTAGTTTAATTTTTTTTAACGATAATTTTAACACAACATTACTGTCTCCATAGAGTGTAGTTAAAGGGACAGTCCAGAATTTTGGACATAGGACCTCTTTTCCTAGTGAGCCAGAGTGTTGGAGACGTGTGGAGACACTTTTTAAAAATATTCCATCCAGTCCTTGTATTTGCAGAGGTCGCTGGTGCTAGGCTAGTGCATGTCAATGGCCATAGTTATCCTGCCACTACAAATACTCCACAAAGCACCCGAGGCAAAACAATTATAAAGCTAGACTGTCGATGCGAATGTCTGTGCTGATAGAATAATTATAGAAGTAAAACCAACCTTGCATTTGAAGGATTTAGATTCATGGTTGTACTTCCTGATAGAAAGCTTGGCAGTGGTGGACTGATATCACCTAGCACCTATCTTAAGTCAAATTCCGCTGCTGCTGAGAAAATAGTCCATCGACATGCAACGATTCATGCGATGCAATGTTAGTTTTATTTCAAACATTATTCTATCAACACAGGATTTACATGGATAGTCTGGTGTAATAATAGTTTTGTTTCGGGTGTTTTGTGGAGTGGGTAAGACTGTTTTTAGTGGCAGGATAACTATGGCCATCGACATGTGCTAGTCTAGCACCAGCGACCTCTGCAAATACAAGGACTGGATGGAATATTTAAAAAAAGTGTCTCCACACGTCTCCAACACTCTGGCTCACTAGGAAATGAGGTCCAAAATTCCGAACTGTCCCTTTATGTTTAATGCTATACTTGGAACATTCCATAGCACAACTTAAAAAATCTTAAAGGTCTCAGTTTTTTTTTTTTTTTTTTTTTATACGAATCTAAATTTGTCTTGTCCCAGTACAGATATGCATTATATGTAGCTCATTAGGTAAAAATAAATCCACTGCTTCTAATTGGAAATAATCTAAAGATGTGTTATAGTCAGGAAGTGTGCGTTAACATGCTAGAAAAGCATGTATAAACTATTTGCAGTGAATAATTAGGATGCTCTGAATGCATAAGGTAAGTGAGGAATAAGTTTGTGCCACTGCAACCTGTTAAAAATGAACAAATTCTGTTTTTCATGTTTTGTAGGACACTAAAAATCAGATGCAGCACCTTTAACATTTCGAAGCGAGCCAAATTGTATGCTAATGACTCCCCAAAAAATCCATAAATGAGCAGAGAAAATTTTAATTCAAATATAGATTTCTTTCTTCTCTCATTTCTTGGTGTCTGTGAGGATAATATTAGCAGTTACAAACATGAGACAGGACGCGGCCCACACCAAAACAAACCAAACCCAGAAGGCATGTCTGAAGGGGGACTGGTGCTTATTCACTGCATCTCTCCCCATTACCGGCTCCAGATGTCTCCTTGAATAGTACACCAAACAAGCTGGAATCACATACTGTATTCCCGTGCCAGCGTATGCCCCTGTAATCCCAACCAAGGACTCCAAATTATGTGTACAAAACGCCACAACCACCGGGGGCACTAGAGTGATCAGGGGAAACACGATTCGGTCGACAATCCACGGATACGTCCCACCTTCTCGGTGGAAAAGCGTCTTCCAGTTGTTTCGCAGCGTCACGGCGATGATCGGGAAGTTCGTGCTTATCGTGAAAACTGGAAATAGTCCAAGGAAGTATCGCAAAAACGGGATGTCCAGTACGTTGCAGTTATCGGTGAAGTTAAGCGTGTACATGTCGTGAAGGAAGGAGCTATCGAAACAGAAGATGGCGGTCAAGGAGAGTAAAACGTAGAAGCCCAAAATGAGGGTGTAGTCGGCGAAAACGAAGGTCCCCACGTGCTTTTTGTTGGAGATCGGAGTGATGAGAGAGGGCAGCGAGTGCTGACACATGAAAGAGTAGACGCAGACTCCGAACAGGTTAGGAACCCCCGATAAAGAGGCGACCGGGGGGTGGCCGTCACCCGAACCCTTACCGATACTGATCAGAGCCAAGATGATCATCATGGTGAACGCTGTGGACACAAGAGAGAGGAGAGAGGTTAGATGAGGTGATTATATGTTCATTATACCACAGTCAGTGAGGATTCTAATGGCCAACTGCTGGTGTTAATTTTGCATAACGCAGAAGTAACAGTTAACAGGTAATGGTAACAGTTAAATCACATTCTGTATCACTGCTCTGCGGCCATCACTAGTCACACTTTGCAGCTGATGG
The DNA here is from genome assembly GCF_026225935.1 of Boleophthalmus pectinirostris. Taxonomy (NCBI): domain Eukaryota; kingdom Metazoa; phylum Chordata; class Actinopteri; order Gobiiformes; family Gobiidae; genus Boleophthalmus; species Boleophthalmus pectinirostris. The sequence continues at coordinate 691,756 of NW_026571115.1, read as the reverse complement.
GGTCTAATGCTCATGTAGGCACTGCTTTGTCTGAAGCTCTGTTATTCAAGTTAGATTTTAATCTCAGCTTCATTTTAAGACAATCCAACTAGAAAGAGCTGACTTAGTTGGAACCAGGTGAGCTGATGAACAGTTAGTCCTCTCAAATAACATTCCAGTCACAAGCTGGCTGGCATTAACCATCAGTTTTTTCAGTTAGTGGCTCTTACCTGCGCAAGCTCACTGCGAAGTGTAAATTTAAATGTGTAAACAAAAGCTCATCTGTGTTGATTCTAGAACAGGGGTCTGCAACCTTTTTCCACTGGTGAGCTACTTTTACAAAACAAAAACACCAGAGAGACACTCATTTTAGTGGTGGCAAAAAAAATAAGTAAATAGAAGAGCCACAGTAAGCCTTAGATGGGGTGCAGTTAGATGCCTTTGAAAGATTAGTGCACACAGTTAGGCACATTTACAATGTAATAAGCAGTTGTTCAGCACAATACTCATAATTCAGAAATCCATTGGTGAGCTACTTGGAAGGGTGTGGAGAGATACTGGTAACTCCCAATCTCCAGGTTAGGGACCCCTGCTCTTGAATATAGGGACTACCTTAACAGTCTTTTTACAATCACAGACATTTCAGTTTGTAGCTGTGGTATAAGCGCATTAAACAACTTGGAGCAATGCATTATGCAGCTGTAAACCACTTTGTGCATTTGAAGTAGATAGCGTTTGACTCATTTAATGCTTACGTAATATTTTTACTTTTAATTGAATTTAAAAAGCGACAGATACAAGACACTTAAACATATGGCAATGGGAATATACTGCTGCACATCACTGCCTATAGTCTTTCACTTCTGTAGCCACAGCTGCCCTGGGGACAGCATAAGGCTGCCGTGTGGGCCTGTGTGTGGCTTTCAGCTTCCTGTTTATATATAAGCAACATTTCCAGCACTTTTCACCATTCAAAATGTTTATTATTTACTCAAAATTATATCAATAGATCATCTGCATTTCTTCTCTCAAAAAGAAAACACTCCATCTTGTGAGGTCATGTGGTAATACAGCAAGTGCTCCACTGTGTTTTTAAACTCCACACACCTTCATTAAAATCATTTGGATAATTTTAGCCCTGAAATTTCCTCTTTCTACAAAACTTGTATGTTTTTGAGGAGGCAACAGCAGGTGTAATATAGGACCCATCGATCATTTTATATTTGATGACAGTATTGCGCTAATGTACCATGTATTTTGTAGTATAGGTAAAAAAAAGTTTGCCAATACTTTCCAAAATAAAACTAAACCATGTGAATTCATTTGCTCCAGGATTGATTTCTTTCCCCTTTCTCCATTATCTTCCAACACAAATGTCCACAATCCAGGTGTGTCCCTCTGCTGCTCCTGTCTCTAATGCATTTCCTAAAGACTGACACCTGGTAACGCACCATGAACGCCACGCTGTAAGATCTGACACTGTGAGGGGGCAGCGAACGCGCCCCACACACTTTCATCATGAACTAAGCTGTGAATCCAAACTGACATGCTGAACCTCAGAACCAATTTACTGTACGTTACTGTCACTGTACTGTTCGATATTGACCCAAATAAAGTGAGGGAACGAGGGAAGAGAGCAGAGAAGATTTAATGATGTTTTTCCATGAAACTTTAGATGAAAATGTGTAAAAATTGCATTATTACACAGGTGCAGCCTCAAAATTTTAATTTGAAGCGTGCAGTTTCTAATGGGTTGGAGGAAGTAAGTCAAAGAAAAACTGACTAAAATGTCCATATGCATTATTTAATGAAGTGCATGTGTCTTTAAATGTTTTTGTTTATTGCAGGAGAGGAGACTACAAAGACCATGATCCTTTGCTCCATTTCCATGCACCCACACATATGAATCATTTGGAAAATGACAGTAATGGTAAAGGGTGATCACCATTGGCATAGAACAATAAACAGTAAATATTTAAAATAAAAATTCTCGATTTTGCAGTTAAATTATTTGAAAAAAATATATATATTATTTGGGATTAAAATTTAAATCACAAAATATAGACTTGTCAAAATTCAAAAAGTAATGTTTGGTGATATATTTTTAAAAGTTCTTATGGATTCGACTAGTGAAATGAAGGCCCGTATAATTCAGAAAGTTTTTTAATTAAAACACAAAAACAAAACACTCAGTCTAGACTCTAGTGCAGCTGTTCTCAAACTTTTTAAACCAAGTACCACTTAAGAAAATATTTGGCCTTACAAGTACCACCAGATTTGAACCAGGTCTAAACAGGACTATTCAAGGGATAAACAAGAGATAGATTTCCAACACAAGAGGCAGTTTATCTCTTAAACAGGACCACGACTCTCGTATTGATCACAGGCTCAGGCGCCATTTTGCATTTTGCCTTAAATTTTCATCTTAAAACTTTTTGACAGTGTTTGCTTATGTGTCTTCATGGTAACTCCAAAACATTCCACCATTAGAGATACATGCAGAACACCTCCAGCACGACTACATTACAGCAAAGTATCAATAGCACTACACAGTTGCCATTTTAGTTCTAAACAAGGTCAAACTCAACAGAGGTCAAAAACGTGGAATAAACTGTCTCTAAATTCAGTAAATATTTGAACAGACACGCACGTTTGAGAAGCACTGCACTAACCCATTCTCCGTAAATCACAAACAGGGAAAACAGTTTAAACGGACCAATGGTGTTGCAGTCTTATTACTCCTGCACATTCTGCGGATATCTACAGATGGTTTGGCGCAGCTCCGAAGCATCTGGCCTGGCAGATGAGGGGCTGACGTGAGCCAAATCAAGCAAAAGGGATTTAATTATTGCATATTCATGTTAACTTCACTTTTATACGCTGATCCTTTACATTTTCAAGTCTATATGCAGAGATTTAAAAAAAGTTTGAAAACTTTGGCCCCAGGTGCATTTCAGATCAGTGAAGCATATTGTCATTACTTAAGAGTGCTGATAAAAAAATAAATATAAAAATTAAAATAAAAAATGTAGAAATGGCTGATGAATACTTTGCAGTGACATCAGGCTGGGCTTGGACTACATGTATGTCTATGGAGGAATGTTGAGCAGTTACCAAGGTGACAAATGCCTGACAAGGTGACACTGCCTGACAAGTTTAAAACTTTAAAAACTCAACATATTTTCAGGAGCTTATGCTCAATGCAAGCATTCATGGTCCTGTTTAGATGTTTGATTTTCAACAAAAAGAGCATAGAACTATAATAAAATCTGGAAGGTGGTGTCGTATTGTTTTCAGTGGCCTGTGCTCATTGGTAGCCAGGCTGGTGCCACCTAGTGCCTCTGCTCAATTTCATTTCTCTCCAGCGACTAGGTCAGGAATCAAAATACACTAGATGGTTCACAAAACCCCCGGATGTGCAAGTTCGGACATCAGCCAATCAGCGAAGGGCCACATATTCAGTGTTGTCAACGATTCCCGAGATTGAGGATTTAAAGCCGGAACAAAGAGAATGTTTGGTGAATTTCATCAAGGGGAAAGACGTTATTGTTCTTCTTCCTACAGGATCTGGGAAAAGCTTCATATAACAGTTAGCCCCATTAGCGGCGCATTACATACGTCACGACCAAATAGCAGTGATTGGTTAAATGATAAAAAGTATTCTAACACTGTGCAGTCAGATGGTTTCTACAAAGTGAAACTGGCTGATGAATCAGGCTAGCTCATTGGTGCATGGGCCCAAAATGATTTTCTCTTCCACATTACCTCCTCCCACCCATGTAAAGTCTGTAACACGTGGTGCATTTGGATCATTTAGACTGAGAGCTGCAAGAGCGGAGTTAGCGAGGGCTCAGAGCGGAGCTAGGTTTACTCTTACAAAGCTAACTTTTAGGCGCTTTGAGAATTTAAAGTTTGTGCTAGGAAAATAGAAAAGAATCCTACAAAATCCAACCTTTGTGAAAGTTGTCAATGCCCTGTCAGCTGAACACGGGCAGTTTGAATTCCCAAAATGCATTTGGGCCAAGCTCCTGGGAGCTGCAGGACCTGGAGTGGCCGCTAGTCGGCCTCAAGTGGGACAGAGGGGGAGTGCCTCATCCAGTTTTTATTATAGATCCATGGGTGAGAGTGATTAAGTGAAAAACTGTTGGCTAATGTTGGCGAGCTTGTGACTGTAATGTTTAGTGTGAGAGACTGTTCTGTTCTGTTCTGTTCTAGTAAAGCCTGTGCTTTATGGCCAGACTGTGTTAAAATGAAGTTCAGATTAAAGTCTAATTTGAGTTGACATCAGATGCAAAGTATCCATAAAAAAGAAAAAGTAAAAAAAAACTTGGCAATATATGAATAGAGCAGTTTATGATAATGAAGAATACATCTAAATATTGGTGCATTGGGATTCTAACAGCTTCTGACAGGTTCCCCAAGTTGAGAGAAACAATTCTGAGGAAAGTATGCCCTACCTTACCTTTAAAGACTTAGTATATAACTTTTAACCCAAAATTTGAGTAAAAAAGCATGAGTATGGTTGTATTTATTACACAGAAATACAAGCCCCTTTACTGTGAGCAGGATTGCATCTCCACAAACCTTATTTGGTCTGGGGGATGGCCTAGTACTGCCTGTTTCCATGGCCATAATATTCCACAGTAGGGCATAAAACACATCTATCATGGAGAATATTCAGAAGTATGATTTTAACTTTCTCTTTATGTGAAATCACGCAGTTGACACGCCACCTTCGGAAAATTATGTAATGTTGCTTTAAGTTAAAGATCTTTGCTTTATCTATCAGCTCCCACAAAAACTCTGCAAAGAATAAAACCTTATTGAGCCTTATTACCCGAAGCATTTTCATCTCTGTAATGTAAAAGTCGCTGTAGCTGGAGAAATAAATACCCCTCTAAACATGTCTGCGGTCGTGAATATGCAAAAGGTTATGGCGTACAGTGAGAGGAAGACAAATGGCATGAGCTATTGTGTATGAAAACTGCCTCCCTCTCCTGCTCGTCCTCCTCTTCCTCCCTCTGTACCAGCTTTGATCAGTCCGAAACCTGTGGCCAAGAAGGACTTTAATATTTAATGTGTCTTTGGCTGTAGTCCAGCTGCATCAGAGGCCTCAAGTCCAACCTTAAACCCCATTACAAAAAGAGGTCACGGGCAGCGCACCAACTCAGCAAGGGCATGAAGAGGGAAGCGTGGACAAAACTATCTCGCCAAACTAATGTATCATACGACTGACAGAAAGGGAAAATAGGTGATAAAAGCGTTTATATTGTTTCTTGACCTTCTGTCCACAGATATTAAAGGGCCATACTGCGCTATTTTTGGATCGACTGCATGTTATAACATATGTTTCCTCATCACAAACATGCCTGGAGTTGTGTTTTATTTCATTTGCACATGTTTAATACAAACCTCTAAAACTGTTCTACTTTGTGATGTCATGTGGTAATACAGGAAGTGCTGTCCTGTGTTTTAAAGAGCCCATCTCAGCCGAAATAACTCGTTTCACATTGTATCTTCTGCACATACACAAGCACAATTTGGGTTTTGGAACATCCATTACACAATAGTTATGATATCTTACTGATTTATTGGAGGCATCACAGACCAGGAACTATGAAAGGCCGACTATTGCTCATCCCTCCACCTGTCCTGAGAAAGAACAGGCTCCGCCCTCCAAATGTGACGTAGGCTCTGAGTGAGCCGCCCTTCCTCCGCCCATCTCAGGGAGGGAGGGGGAGACAAACGTGCACCCTGATAGTGGTAGGAATAAACTTTTATTCATCATGGCGATACAACGTGTTCAGCCTGTGTTGCACCCGGAATCAGACGAGGACTTTGAGGTGCACGAAGCCCAAGCACCGTGTCCACATCAGCTGAACATTACTGATTGGTAAAGTATGAATAAACACTCGTAGATAAACTTATTATATCATGTACACTGCAGTGCAGCACAATGAGCTTATGCTGTCGAGGCGGGTCAGAGGTGTTAGAGTGGGGGAGAGGGGCGGGTGCGAAGTGCTCTCTGCTACGTCAAACGTGTCATAGGTGTATCTGCCGTGTCATCGTTGTAGCAGCTTTAGTTCATTGTCACGTGGGACGGTGGCAGAAATACGCTACAATTTGTTAAAAAAAACACCGGATCAATCCAAAAACCACGACATATACAAGGCGCATACATCACTGTTAGAAGGTAGAAAGCTCTGAAAAGTTGATTTTGCATGAGATGGGCCTTTTAAATTCCATACACCTTCACTAGAACCATTTGGGTGATTTTAGCCCTAGAATTGGCAGTCTTTATTGAACTAAATGTAAAAAGTAGCAGTTAACCTTAAAAAGCACTACTATTACATGAAATCACAAGATGGAATAGAGCATTCTGAGCTTTGGAGATGTAGACAGACTATTAAGAAAAGGTTACACAGGCTACAAGACGATATGTTTTTCGATACAGCACACTTTCGATTCACTACGATTCCATACAATATATTTCAATTTGATTCAGTACAGTTCTGTGAAAAACAAAAGCTAAATCATGGCTGTGATACTAAAAGTCCACTAAAGCTACATACAGACTGCAGCCTGAAGTGACCCAAATCCCATTTTTTCATCCCTATGTGACCTGTATCTGATATTTTAATGACAGTCTGAACGACACAGATCTGATTTTTTCAAATGCGACCCAGGACACTTGGATATGTGCTCCTAAAACTAATACATATCTGCTCTTTTGACATGCAACTTCAGTCTGAACGGCCAGGTCGCATTCATCCCACCTACACGCTCACAAACGTAAACAAACATCATCAACTTTCATCATCTGAAAATTGTGTATGAACTTCAGTCAGTAAAGAAGTGAAGCACATATCAATCCCACCACTCTTGGCTGTAGCTCTGCACCCACACGTTCCTTTCTGCCACTGGCCCACAAAACACCATGGCCAAAAACCTTGTACTTTTTCTCCTCCACATCTCCTCCTTATAACAAATAAGCTGTACATGTTCTGGCTCTGATATGACAGCAACTTTAAAATGGTCAGGTGCTCAATGCTCGTGTCCATGTTTAGGCGACTTCCGTAAACACTGAGTTGCTCGTAGCGTGTTACATCATCATGTCCTCCAATACACATGCGGGACACTTTTGGGGCGTTTAAAGTTCACACTGGAGAGTACATACAAGTCGCATTTAATTGGAAATGTGAACGACCTCGCAATAAAATCCAATTTCACAAAAAAATCCACATTGAGCATTAAGCCCTGCAGTCTGAACATAGCCACTCAGCTTAAATGAAAAACACCCATTTTACTCATCAAAACAATGAAAATGTCAACACAATTGTAGCTCTTACATAAAATAATTTAGTAAAATATGCCTAAAAATACCTGTGGCGATATATCGATACAGCGGCCCATGATATTGATACGGTATCATCAAATTAAACTATAAGATATATTGTTATTTGAATATTTTTGCACACCCCTAGTCATGAAACAAAACAACTCCAGGTCTGTTTTTTGAGGAGGTAACAACATAACATGGCTAAAAGCTCATGACTCAAATTTGTGTCTGAAAAACGTGAAAAAGTTATTTCTCACTTACCTTATACATTCTGAGCATCCAACTTATTCACAGTGAGTTTATAAGCACTTGGCAACTTTCAGAGATCAGAACAGAGTTTTTGGATGACAGTAATGCTAATAAGAACTAGCATGCCAACACACTCTTCTTGCTTACAGGACAATAAAATGCTTTCTATTGAGATGCAGACAGCAAGCAGAGGGCACAGTTTGACCTGAAGAGCTGCTTATATATTTACTAGGGATATTTTTACTCAAATACATGGGCCAAAATCTGGAGCAGGACCTTGAAGTGCTGGTTTGGGCCAGATTCTGTCCTTGTCCTGGTTTGGGTCTGGTGCAGTCTGGTTTTAGATAGGGGTTCACTGTGTGTGGCTAATGCTATCGCTAACGCCCAGGGCAGCTTAAATACAGAGTGTGGAGGCTCTGCAGACTATAAAAATGCTAATAACGGCAGAAAAAGAGATTTGCTTTACTTCTTTAATGACTTCATTTAGTCTTTGTAATGGAAGCAAAACTTTGGTAAAATAGCGGATACTGCGCTAATATAGACTTTTTAGACCTGGCTTAGTCCCCAATGAGTCCTGGTTTAGTTTTTGGTTTCCTTGTCCATAAAAATATAAAAACAAAAACATTTACACACCATTACACACAAACTTTTTTCTGTTGTGCTTTTCCACTTTCAAGGCACTCAAAGCGACAAAAACGCACTACCAACTAGGTCTGCTTATCATTAAGAAGTTGCTGATACAATATATACCTCGATACATAGCCCATGATACGATACATATCTCGATATATTGAGCTTTCGATTTGATATATCTCAAATCAATTCGATAAGGTTCAATAAAAAAATACAAAACCACTTCTTGTAAAAAGTGAATCATGAAAACAGTGAAAATGTCAAATGTGTTGCATAAAAAATGTTTTCTTCCTCTGAACAAACAACAAAACTGTGGCGCAGAGGCAAAATAATTTTGTAAAATATACCAAAAAATACTCTTGGCGATATATCAATACAGCAGCCAACGATATTGATACTGTATCATCACATTAAAAGATACGATACATTGATATTTTGATATTTTTGCACACCCCTACTACCAACTGACATTCTGATTCATCAGCCAGTTTCACTTCGTAGTAACTGTCTGACCTCGCAGCGTTAGAATTCATTTCGCTCAACGGTAGGTGGGTACTTTTTTCATTTAATCGCTGTTATTTGTTCGTGATGTATGTAATGCCCTAACAGGGTTAACTGTTATATTAAACTTTTCCCAAATCCCATAGGAAGAAGGACAATAACGTCTTTCCCCTTGATAAAATTATCCAAACATTCTCTTTGTTCCGGCTTTAACTCCTCGATCTCAAGAATCGTTGCCAACACAGAATGTATGGCTCTTCGCTGATTGGCTGGTGCCCGAGCTCGCACTTCTGGGGTTTTTGTGAACCGTTTAGTGTATTCTGATTCCTGACCTAGTCATTGGAGAGAAATGAAATTGAGCGGAGGCATTAGGTGGCGCCAGCCTAGCTAACCAACTGAGCTACTGTTGTCCGGAACTGGTTCAGACCATTTCTGCGATCACTTTAATAGTCAAGAACGTCCCATTGTGTTAGGGCATTTTATCATAGAAAAAAAGTTTAAATTGCATTCTGATTCTGAAATTTAGCTGCTGTGATAACACCAGAATATTTTTGTTACTCACACATTGATCACTAGGCACTGTCCTACTTCAAAAAAAAAAAATAAATAAATAAATAAATAATACAAGTTCAATAATACAAGGTGTTTTGGAACAACATTGGCTAGTAAATCATCTTATTACCCCAATATAGACCAAAACGAGATATTGATTGAACCTGATATCTGATCCAAAAATTTCAATATCAGTACCGATATCTGATACCAGCATTGTATAGGTGCATCTCTAGTTTAGACCTGCTTACATTCCAATTTTGCTCTGGTAAATGTGTAAGTGTAAAGTCAAAAATCTGTCAGTAATTTATTCAACACCACAACATTTGAGAAGAATTCTACATAAAACGTTTAGAAGGCCAGAATAAATTTAAAAAAATGTTAGTTTAAACTCCTTTGGTTGCAGACCGTGCTCAGTGTTACAAACCGGTGGTGTTAACAGCCTGAGCTCTGCGCTGCTCCATCTTTGTCCAGAGGCAGGACATAGTTTTAGCCTGAGCCTCCCATTCGTCACTCTGTCCCCTCCATCTCTGCTGCAGCTAATGCCTTTACAACCACCAGCGGCAAAAAGACTGGAAATATGACTCTGGGAAGGCTAAACGACTCTGAGAAATATCCAATTAAAATTTTTTGGACAAGAATTAAGATTACATTTGTAAGTCATATTTTTAGGGGCATTAAAGGTGCACTGTAGGTTTTCTGGAGGAAGGTCTGAAACCCTCTAGTCTATATGTCTATAAGACTTGTCAAGCTCCATGGGGACAAGCGGGTGGCAATACCAGGCCAAGTAGCAAGACAGATCTATGGAGATGAGACCCTGCTCACAGTAAGAATACATGTTTTTAAATGTATTTTTGAGCCATACAGACACCAGCAAATCAAATAAGTTTAATGAAATACTGTTGAAAATTCTCAGTAATATGTTAGTGGCTTTAAAGGTGCATTGTAGGTTTTCTGCTAGAGGGTCTGAAACCTTCCAGTCTGCAGATTAAAGTAATGTTCTACAGTATTGCATATAACATGTCTTTCTCCATGGAAACAAAAAGGCAACACCGCAGGTAATTTTATACTGATAAAAATGCATGAATAAATGCAAGACACTGTATTTTTCAGACTATAAGACACACTTAAAATCCTTAATCTTCTCAAAAATCAACAGTACGAGTTATAATCCGGTGCATCTTGTGTAATAATTCTGCTTGTGCTTACTGACCTCGACCCGATTTTATGTGGTACATGGTGCTCAAAAATCTGTCAAAATATTTTAGTACGACTTTGGTAAACTACAAAGCCGCACCACTTGATGGATTATCGAAGCACTATGGCTACTGTGGTCAGGAACCTCGCAGAGTCTAATAATAATCTCTGAAAAGTTTCACATGTACAATCTCCAACACGATAGAAGCACAGAACATACTCACCATCAACACATCCTCTGTCACAAAAAGAACACACATATTCCACTGAGTCGTGTCCTTTAGTCCAACAGAAGCTGACCGCATCAGCGCACAAGGAGCGAGCTGTTTTTTCAGTGCTTATAGTTTATGCAAATGAGCCATGTGGTTTAAATTTTGTTTCTGTAAAGCGTAAACAAATGTGCACAAAGCTGCATTAATCACATTATTACTCAATGTATATTTGAGTCATCCTCGTAGGAAATAAAAAAAGCAAACTTATATTATCCACCCACATTCACGTTCATAATACACATTCACCAAGACAAGGACGCAACTCCGGGTGAATCACGCCACGATCTGCCAATGGACCGTGGAAGCCTGGGCTAAGGGAAAAGTCTCAAGTGTTGTCCATTTGTTTCACTTAATGCACCTTATAATCTGGTGCAATTTATGTATGAAAATAGTCAAGAGAATTCAACATTATTGATATTGCGCCTTATAATCTGGTACACCTAGTCCGAAAAATACGGTAGATATGCTTAAGTCCCTACAACATTTGAAAGAAGACTACAATAACTGCTTAAAGATGCCCTGTGTAACATTTCAAGTCAGATCTGTGGGGAAGAGACCCCGCTCATAGTAAGAATGTATGTTTATGAATCTTTGAGAAATAAAGACACCTTCAACTGAATGAATGCAAATGAAATACGCTTAACTCAACACGGCAGAACATTCCAGGCGAAAGATTAACATCTAAAGGGACAAGATGCACCCAGAAAGATACATAGTAAACCTTTAAGTAAGACAGGAATCCCATATATTTCAGAACATGTTTATAGAGATCTAAACTGCAGGGTTAGCAGGTTTAATACAAGATAGAACCCAGGAAAAACAACTTTTATTACAACTGACGATTCAGACTGTGATTTAGTTTCGATTGCAGTTCATTTGACGTGTCTCTTTATGCTAAAAGTCCATACCATCTTTATCACACCTTGACTCCACAAGGTTTTATGCTAATTATCGCCGCGCGGGTCATTTATCTTACTTACGACCATGCATTATTTTCCAAAGCAATTCCGACTCAATCATTTGGAGGGGATCGAAGGACCACCAACGTGTAAGGACCCTAATAATAAAACCATTTGTCATTGGCTGGCGTTGGGCAAATCACAACCAGGGACTAGTTTATTACGCTGTACGCATCTACAGCAGCTATGAATCTCATTGTAGCAGCTTTGATCACCTTTATTTACAGTGGAAAGCAGCAGTGGGGTGGAGGCGTTATATTCAAAGTGTGTTCTGTAACATACAGCGGCATACACATGTCGTAAACACTACTTTAATCTACACCTGTCCAGATCTTATGGCTCAGAGGGTTTTCTTTATTATGGGTCAGCAGCAGACGGAGAGGAAAGAGGAGGGCTTACAATGCAGCTAAACTAAATCAAAGCAGCAGTGAAGCCTGGATTAGTCTTTTGATTGTAACGTTAAAGGGGCAGGATGTAACTTTCTCATTCTATTACCGTCTCTGTGGAGATGTTATTGCCCTGCCTGCACAGGAATGTTCTACAGTCTGACATTCTTTCAGTTTAACTCCCATTGAGAAAGGTGATGACAACAAGCCAATTTACATGTCAGATTTGTAGAAGGATGAAGTAAGATTGAATGTTTTGCTATATAGATGACTTTAATGCCATACTGTGGAATAATACAACCAAAGCAATAACATCTCCTCAACCAGGTGGCAAACCCCCATATCCAGAAAAGTTACACAGTGAACCTTTAAAGGCCCTAAATCATAGTTTGTTCGGTTTTTTTTTTGTTTGTTTTTTTTTTACATTTGACAAACCATAACAGACAGAGAAAAAGAGTTTTTCAGTTACTGTATTTTTCGGACTATAAGACGCACTTAAAATCATTTAATTTTCTCAAAAACACGATAGAAGCACAGAACATACTCACCATCAACACATCCTCTGTCACAAAAAGAACACACATATTCCACTGAGTCGTGTCCTTTAGTCCAACAGAAGCTGACCGCATCAGCGCACAAGGAGCGAGCTGTTTTTTCAGAGCTTATAGTTTATGCAAATTAGCCATGTGGTTTTAAGTTTAGTTTCTGTAAAACGTAAACAAATGTGCGCAAAGCTGCATTAAACACATTATTACTCAATGTATATTTGAGTCCTCCATGTAGGAAAAAAAAAAAAAAACTTAAATGATCCACCCACATTCACATTCATAATACACATTCACCAAGACAGAGAGGCAACGCCGGGCGAATTACGCATCGATCTGCCAATGGATCATTCATGTCTGGGCTAAGGGATCAGTCTCAAGTGTCATCCGTTTGTTTTGCTTAATGCATCTTATAATTCAGTGCAATTTGTGTATGAAAATAGATGAGAGAATTCAACATTATTGATATTACACTTTATAATCCGGTATAGTCTGAAAAATACAGTAGTCACTCTCACCTTTTTGTTGAAAATCTGAGCCCTAACAGGACCATGAACACTCGTATTGATAACTGAAAATATGCTGTTCAAAACCATTTTGTTTTTTTTTCCAGACATCTTAAAACTTTGTGTCACCATGGGAGCTGAACATTTCACAATTGAGATACAAATCGATACTCAACCTCCAAGCTCTGTGGTTGCTTCTGTTCCTCCTGTTAACAGCTGCTCCAAATGAATGAAGCCACCATCTTGTTTTCACTTTATCTGTCTCTTCATTCATACTGTTGATGAGTCATCTCCACAGAGCACTGTCCATCTGTCCTCCATTACTACACACCTTTAGTCCCAGTGTAGTCTTTGTTCAGTCCTGTTTCAGTCCAGGTTCAGTCCTGGTGTAGTCCTGACTGGTGTATGACTAATGCTAAATAACTTTAAAAAATATACAAGAACATACAATAAGAATAAAGATTAGACTTAGATGGGCCTTAAAGGTGCGTTTGTTCGTTTTCTGGTGTAGGGGCTGAAAACTTCTAGCCTGATTCTTCAGCCGGTTTCACTTCGTAGAAAATGTCTGACCTCGCAGTGTTAGAATTAGTTTGCTCGACGGTAGGTGGGTACTTTTTATCATTTAACCAATCGCTGCTATTTGGTAGTCACGTATGTAATGCACTGCTAAAGGGGCTAATAGGTATATTTAGCGTTTCCCAAATCTCGTAGGAAGAAGGACAATAAAGTCTTTCCCCTTGATGAAATTCACCAAACATTCTCTTTACTCCGGCTTTAAATCCTCGATCTCGGGAATCGTTGACAACACTGAATATATGGCTCTTCGTTGATTGGCTGGTACCCGAACTTGCACTTCCGGGGTTTTTGCGAACCGTCTAGTGTATTCTGATTCCTGACCGAATTGCTGGAGAGAAATGAAATTGAGTGGAGGCACTAGGTGGCGCCAGCCTGGCTAGAAACCTTCTAGTCTCCATGGCATAAAAAGCAGGTGACAATACCAGACCAAGTAACAAATCAGATTTGTGGAGAGGTGTTCCCGCTAAGAATACATGTTTTCTATTGTATTTTTGAGCCTGCAGTTCAATAAATACAAAACAAATAAGCTTAATGCAATTACAGGCAAAGCAATAACTAGGGGTGTCAAATTATCATGTTAATTACGATTAATTAATTACAGTCATATTTAGCGCGTTATGTTTTTTAATCGCGTTAATCTCATTTTTAATCTCTAACTTTACTGTTTCTGTATGCGAGTTGTTTTATTATAAAATCTGTTTTTATGTGTTGTTGGGACAACAACACACACAAAAAACACATTTATAATTTTTTTTTATTTCGGCAATTCCACTCATTGCCGGAAACCCACACAAAACGCGCGCAGTAAGAGCGATGTAAACGTCATGTTAATGTTGGCGGCGTCAGTCGCACAATGGATGAGGTCGAAGAGCCAATAGAACAGAGGCAGCAGTGCACAGGTAAAAACACATTCGTGTCTTGGAAATCATTCTCCCGACGTGAAATATAAGAAAATAACAAATATAAAATCGCTTACAACTTAAATGTCACTGGTGAAAACAACATGCATAACCTGCACCACTGTCCTATAGTGACCTGCCACATGAGGGGACACGCACACAAACACACACAAACACAAACAAACACACACCTTCATCATCGTCATTAACCTGAGAACGCGCGGACCACATTTCCTTCCGTAGTTACTGAGCGGACACCGACGTGCTCCCGTGCGCCGCACATGTTTTCTCGCGTACACTGTGTAAACCGCGCTTCCTCCTGTGCGCCTCTAAACCAGAACTAACACCAAGACTAAAACCGGGACTAACCCATTCCAGGACTAAACCAGGACTAAAACAAGGACTAAAACCAGTGATCTCATATATAAAGCATTTCTCTATCAATAATATTTTTAATATGGTTAAGGAAAGACTGGACTTTTTATTGTCTTTAAGTAGACAAAAGTTATTATATTCAGATTTCCTAGTCTTTGCTACTTTACAGCAAACAGTTTCTTATTCATGGAGACTTGGGCTCAACAACCAATTTGGAGAGATTTGTTAAACAATAAATGACTTTATAAAGTCACTTTTTTGTTCTATATCAGTCTTTTGATCTGCCACAATAATGTAATAATGAATTTAAATGAAAATACCTCTGATTGAAGGCTTTTCTCAGCAATTTTTAGGTGAGATTAAAAAGAGATTAATTAGATTAATTAATTACAGATCATAATTAATTAATCTCTCAATTTTATTAATCGCATGACAGCACTAGCAATAACATCTCCACAAAGACGAGATATAGCAGTTTCCACGCCAGAAAAGTTACAATGAGCACCTTTAGTTACAATAATTTCATGTATTTCAGAATATGTTTGTCTCCAGCAGGTTATAGACAACCAAAGAAAACAAGGAGCAGGTGTAGTCCTGATTTTAGCCCTGGCTCAGTCCTGGCTCAATCCTGGTCCAGTCCTGGTTTCCCCATATGGCTCCCTGTGTGTCCATTACTCCACATTTTAACTCAGGACAAGAGACAACAGCTCCTTCATGCCACACGCCGGCGGTCATTTTGATGGATCACACCTGGACACAGATGACAGTGACCTTGTGGTGGAGCTTAAAGAGCCCAGAGGAGAGACAGGCCAGAGCGGAGCCAAGGCCCAGCTTTAAACAAGGCTGTGTGGATCTGAAAAGCCCACCAGAGCCAAACATGAGTTCAGTGGGGAGCAGAGACCTCAGTCCACACTAATGAAGAGGAAATGGTTACGAACGAGATGGATGACAGATACAAAAGAGCAAGTTAAAGGTTTGGGACTGTGAAAATTAAGGCGAAAATTGGGAGATGTGTCATTTTTTCAACTGCGTGGACCATCACTTCTTAAAATTTAAAACACTTCTACGGGGTATTAATTGCTAACACATAACATGTTTCGACTGTTTCGAAAATTGCTAATTTGCCAAAAACATCATATTGACATGTTTAATAAGTTTCAGTTCCCTTTTTGACACCGAGTCTCCTTTCCTTTTGCTCTCCACGCTAAGTCACTCCATCTTCAGAAAACACATGATCATAGAAAGTTCACTGCATCAGGTTTGTGAAGTTGTAGTGTACTGTTTTGTATCATGCTTTTGTATATTTTAGGTTTCACGTCTGACACACACTGGTAAAAATAGCGTAGTAAACTTAGAGATGGTAGCTTTAAACAACAAATCAATGCCGTCCACTCCAGCGTGGTTAGAAGCAAAGTTTAGGATCAAATTTAAAGTCTAATTTATGTTAAGCTCTATTGACTTTGACTGTTATAAAATCAAAACTAAAATCTTGATGTTGCATTAATTAAAATAAATAACCACAAACTTGTAAACAGCCAACATATACTCGCATCATTAGCTACAGCTACTTAAATCTGACAGTTGGAAAATTGCTGGCACACCTTTGCATATTTTCTGTTCAATGAGGCAAAATCTGAGCGAGGGAGGGGCGTCTATATGTATGTACATGGCTGAATGTTCTGGGGTTACCATGGCGACACAAAGCACACGTTAGCAAACAGAAAAAAGTGTTAAGATAATCTGAAAACTCAAGAAAAAATACAAAATGGGTTTAAACAGCACATTTTCAGAAGCCTGTGGTCATTACAAGCATTCATTGTCCTGTTTACGAGTTTGATTTTAAAAGGTGAGAGAGACAAACTGAAAAAAACTAAAAAACTAAACATAATTGGATAATGTTAGCTTGTTTGTGACATCCATGGCAGCACAAATCAGCTCACCTGTTGCAGTTCCAACTAAATCAGCTCTTTCTGGTAGGGGTGCACGATATCTCGATATTTTAAATATATCGAGATATTTTTTAAACTCGATATGAATTCTGACATATCGTATGTATCGATATAATTTTGATTTAGCTTATTTCACGCACCTCCCTGACTCACTCCTCACTATCGCCCTGAATGCCGAAAGTTGGTGCCAGTGAAAAGCTTCAAGCCCCACGAACCTTTTCCACCATTTACAGACAAAACCATCAGCAGCACATCCTCATATTCCACCGAGTCACGTCCTTTAGTCTGAAAGAAGCTAAACGAGCTGAGCTGCATGAGAAGTGCTGTTTATGCAAATGAGCCATGAGCTTAAGTTTCGTTTCTGTAAAATGTAAACACACGTGCGCAAAGCTGCATTAAACACATTATCTCGAACGGGCTGATGTGGCTCTAGAGTCGTTATGCTTTATATATTGTAAAGTTTAGCAATGTAAAGTTTATTTATGCAGAAGATTTTAATGAATAATCTGCTGCAGTGTCACTTGTACAATAGTGTTTGGAAACGTTGGGTTTGATCTGCAGTGGATTGTGGGATTAAACCTCAGAGCTCCTTACTGCTGGATAATAACATGGATCTGTTAAAATAAGGAACATCCTGAGCTTCTTCTGCTAAATGAGCTCATGGTTCTGGTTCTGGATAACAGAGTTAATGCAAAGATAAGCTTGTGTTGAGTTGTTTTATTTATGAATGAAAAGAAAGAAATATGTATTATTTCTTTTATTTTACAGTTAAATTATTATTTTTTGTAATCTTAAATGTTCCTGTATGAACTGCCTACCTCTTACACTTCAATAAAAATAAAAAAAAGACCTTGTGGAATTGGCAGATTTGTTTTTGCAGTTTTCAGTTTTAGGGGGTTATTTTTTCTTGAACATATATAGACAGATATATAACAGATATATATCGTATATAGAGATATAGCAAAATATATCGAGATATATTTTTTGATCCATATCGCCCAGCCCTACTTTCTGGTCAGACTGTGCTAAAATAAAGCTCAGATTAAAGTCTAACTTGAATAACAGAGCTTCAGACAAAGCAGTGCTTTTAGTTAGCATCACACCTTCGATGACATCAGCTGCAAAGTATCAATACATTATCTGTAGTAATAGTAGTAGTAGTAATAGTAGTAGTAGTAGGAGGAGGAGGAGTTGTTGTAGTTGTAGTACTAGTTGTTGTTGTAATAGTAGTTATAGTAGTAGTTGTTGTATTTGTAGTAATTGTAGTTGTAGCAGTAGTAGTAGTAGTAGCAGGACCAGTAGTAGTAGTATCAGTAGTAGTATCAGTAGCAGTAACAGCAGTAATAGCAGTAATAGCAGTAGTAGCAGTAGTAGTAGTAGCAGTTGTAGCAGTAGTAGTTGTTGTTGTTGTAGTAGTAGCAGCAGTATTAGTAGCAGTAGCAGTAGTAGCAGCAGTAGCAGTAGCAGTAGTAATAGTAGTAGTAGCAGTAGTAGTAGTATCAGTAGTAGTATCAGTAGCAGTAACAGCAGTAATAGCAGTAATAGCAGTAGTAGCAGTAGCAGTAGTAGCAGCAGTAGTAGTAGTAGCAGTAGTAGCAGAAGTTGTTGTTGTTGTTGTTGTAGTAGCAGCAGCAGTAGTAGTAGTAGGAGCAGTAGCAGTAGTAACAGCAGTATTAGTAGCAGTAGCAGTAGTAGCAGCAGTAGTAGTAGCAGTAGTAATAGTAGTAGTAGCAGTAGTAGTAGCAGTAGTAGTAGTAGCAGTAGTAGTAGCAGTAGTAGCAGAAGTTGTTGTTGTTGTTGTAGTAGCAGCAGCAGTAGGAGCAGTAGCAGTAGCAGTAGTAATAGTAGCAGTAGCAGTAGTAGTAGTAGTAGTAGTAGGAGCAGTAGTAGGAGCATTAGTAGTAGTAGTAGTAGTAGTTGTAGTAATAGTAGCAGTAGTAGTAGTAGGAGCACTAGGAGCAGTAGTAGTAGTAGTTGTAGTAATAGTAGTAGTAGGAGCAGTAGGAGCAGTAGTAGTAGCAGTAGTAGTAGTAGTAGTAGTAGTTGTAGTAGTTGTAGTAGTAGTAGTAGTAGTAGCAGTAGTAGTAGTAGTAGGAGCAGTAGGAGCAGTAGTAGTAGCAGTAGTAGTAGTAGTAGTAGTAGTAATAGTAGTAGTAGTAGGAGCAGTAGGAGCAGTAGTAGTAGTAGTTGTAGTAATAGTAGCAGTAGTAGTAGTAGTAGGAGCAGTAGGAGCAGTAGTAGTAGCAGTAGTAGTAGTGAACAGCTCATATAGTATTTTGTGTATCATTGCATAATCTGGAGATAAAGTGAACAGGATAAACACTGCCCTCACACTGACCCCAAAACTAATTCTAATTAAAATTCATGCAGATTCATATCAATTGAATGGGATTATTACATAGCATAGGTCAACAGTGTAAACAAGCCCTTAACATCTGGAGAGAGATAATATGGGAGAGCGAGGCATCATGGGACAGAATTTTCATTTAAACACCAACATCTGTGGAATGCAACCTTTGCTAATTAACCAATCGGCTTGAGCTGTTGCCGTAAATAGGAGGTTAAAGGTAAACTGAAACAAGTCGGGACGTAATTACCAGCTTAAGGAAATGACTATGGATTCAAACTGACCAGTAATGAGAACGGCGAACGCAACCCGATTCACCCAAGAGCTCATTTGAACAGGAACTCGAACGCCTCATTAAATAGACTCATCGATACCGGGATGTAAACGAGGAAGTGTCGAAAGAGTAATTGGAAGTGCTGAGGGCCAGTGGCAGAATATGTGAGTCTATTACGCCTGTCAATGCAAAGAAATTTCAAGTAGTTAAAAATGAGCAAGTTAGCGACATCGAAATGACAACTTCCGGCGGGTTCTGTTCGTGGTAGTAAGTCTGACAAAATCTAGGAAACATGAGAAATTGGCCCGGTTTTCTTCACCTCCATGTCATTGTAGCGTTCCGTTGTGTTCGGCTAATCAACAGTTACAACCGTACCTCATTTTTCATCACTTCCCCACTGATGCACAACTCCAAGCACACTGAGTACATGCGATTAGAAGAGATGAGGGCACCATTTTACCGCTCTACAGGCTTCATTTTACCACTGATTACATTTACTTCAGTGGGTTTTATCACAGTCGGTCGGAGAGCCCAGTATTGGGAACTACACCGAAAGTTGTCATCACATGTTTCTCAATTTCATTTCTCTCCAGCGACTAGGTCAGGAATCGGAATACACTAGATGGTTTGCAGGAGTCCGGGCACCAGCCAATCAGCGAAGAGCCAAACATTCTGTGTTGGCAACGATTCCTGAGATCGAGGATTTAAAGCCGGAACAAAGAGAATGTTTGGTTAATTTTATCAAGGGGAAAGATGTTATTGCCCTTCTTCCTACGGGATTGGGGAGCCCTGTTAGTGGCACATTACATATGTCATCATTAAATAGCAGTGATTGGTTAAATAAAAAAGTACCCTCCTACCGTCGGTAGGTACTGCCAGGTCAGACGGTTTCTGCGTAGTGAAACGGGTTGATGAATCAGGGTAGAGCATTATAACAGATCAGAAAATAGCATAATACAGGCACTTTAAGTGGGAATCCCATCCACTTCAGTGTAGAATTTGAAAAAAGTTTTGCTGTTAAAAAATATGTAAATCAAGTTGTGTAAAATGTCACAGGTCCACCAATAAGGTCTGTTAAGATTGGTGTGCAAATAATTCGACTCGAGGGACAATTTACGAGAATATGTAAGCTGCTTTGTGTGACTGAAACCAATGACTCATAACTGTGAGGTGGTAAGAATGCTATGGTTGGCCAGAGCTGAATTTTGCCATCACAGGCCACGTCACATGATGTTTTTTAATTCCGATTTAGTTTGGAATTAAAATATTCTCCTTCAAGTTTACATGGAAATAATAATTCTGAATTGAGGTTTACATGGACATGTTAAATCGTCTTTATTTAATTCCGCTCAACGTCTGGGGGTGGGGAAGAGTTCTGATTGGACAGAAATGTATTTAGGCCGACCCGAAGAAGAATTATATCATCACGTTTTACCCATGTCAGGAAAAGGGAAAAGAGTTGGAGAAGGGAGGAAGAAGACAAACTGAGTGAACAGCTGCTCTACCTCAGCCCACTCCCAAATCCCGCACGCAAATCAAAAAAGCAGAGCATCCAAGATCGTCTGGATTGCGTCAGAAGAGTGACTCAACGGGCATGAACCTGAATTATTTTATTTTTTTATTATATATGATCGAGGAATAAATGAATTTGGCTTTAAAATCTGAATAAACCACCCACTTATTTCGGAATTAATTTTAATTCTGAATAATAATTTTCATTAGGAATTAAGTGTTTACATGGTCTTTTTAAAACGGAATTATTTTTTAGTCAGAATTAAAGCTCTCAAAGATTAAGCTAACAATAACAGACATGCTAACCAAGCACTTCCTGGTTATAAGACAATAAAACGCTTCAAAATTAGACAGTACACAGTGGACTTTTTTTGACCTCAAGAGCTGCTTATACAACATGTCTGTACCGGTGCAAGACAAATTTTACTGAAATACATGAATGAGGCTCTTTTAAGTCTCCCTGAAAGCATGGTATTGTCAAATAAATGCAATCTCAGTGAACTTAAATCAAAAACTGGAAATAAAAAAACAAAATCTTACATCAGTAAAGGACCTAAGTGTCTGCTGTCGGCTTAAGGCACCTCCATCACCGATAACAGGCAGATCAGTGTTCATCATCTGAGCCGGCCTGATACTGTTACAACAAACCCCCTATTGGTCACAACAATCCTCCTCTCTCCATTGGATTTGAAGCATTAACTAAAATATAGGAAATCCTCGGGGCTTATCACTAAATCCCTGTCCTCCTGAAGCCTGGATGTAGAGGCCATTTTGGATGTGACAGTGAGAGGTGAACAGCGGTGACAGGGACATCGGATAGGGCTATGGGTGAGCCAGAGTACTAGTGTCATTCAAAGTACATGTACAAATATCCTACATATACAGTATATTGCATTTAAGTAGTTTTGATTGATCAGATATCTAAAAAAATGTATTATTATTATTTTACACTGACAACAAATTATTACTACTAGGCATGACAGAGTAAATTTAAAAATAACTGAGTACTACTGCTCCTCCTACTACTACTGTAACTATTACTGAAACTACTTCTGCTACTACTACTGCTACTACTACTGCTGCTACTACTACTACTGTAACTATTACTGAAACTACTTCTGCTACTACTACTGCTACTACTACTACTGCTACTACTACTGCTGCTACTACTACTACTGTAACTATTACTGAAACTACTTCTGCTACTACTACTGCTACTACTACTGCTGCTACTACTACTACTACTACTGATATTACTACTACTACTACTACTACTGCTGCTACTACTGCTGCTATTACTACTACTACTACTACTGCTGCTACTACTGCTGCTATTACTGCTGCTATTACTACTACTACTGCTGCCACTGCTGCTACTACTACTACTACTACTACTACTGATATTACTACTACTACTACTGCCGCTGCTGCTGCTACTACTACTACTGCTGCTACTACTGCTGCTGCTGCTGCTACTTCCGCTGTTACTACTGCTACAGCTGCTGCTGCATATTAAGCAATTTTCTGATCTGATCGGCTCATTTTGAGCTTGTGAAATGACAGACTAATAATGTAGAATTACTCAGACATGTGTGAATCAAGGAAAATACAACTCCGGGTATGTTTTTGAGGAGGTAACAACATTATAATGCTTTACAGCTCAAAAGCTGCATAATATAAGATTTTTAATTAAAACAAAGAAAATGAGAAGCTTTAGGCCAATCTTGGGGTCATAAACTTTCCAAAACAACAACACAGAGTTATACCTACATCACCTAAAATCAAATCAGGTTGCCAATGCTAGCAAAAGGCACTGTACTATCCCTCCCCAGGTCTAAACAAATATGAAAAGAGCAATTCTCCAAATGGCGATGGTGTGATTGTGCTGCCGAGGTTTGAATACAAAACCAAATAAAGTGGGGAACAGGGGGGTTACTGGGGACTTTTCCATGTGACTGACGCTCCAATCAGAAGGGCCTGTCAGGACTGTCCCGCTGACGGATGAGAATCAAAGAGCCGAGCGGAGTGATGGACAGAGGCGGCCGACATAAAGGACACCAAATGGAAATGTGGAGTGGCCGGAGACAAGGAATTTACTATGGGCGCTGATTTAGGCCAAAAACTGGGCTAGAGGAAAAGAGGAAGGCAGCAGAAATGTTTGGGAAATACAGAGCTATGCAAAAAAGTTTAAATAAACAGACTACTGGTTATGTAAAAGTTTTATCACAATATTAAAATTTCAACTACTAAGAAGAAAATACCGATTCCAATACCACAATGACAATTAAAAATTGCTCTTTTTATACAATACAATGTGATTTTCAACATTAAATCATCGTACTTTCTTTTCTATTCCCATGTGGTCTTATATGTGTGTAATCCCTCAGTGGTCCAGGTAGGTTCCATAGTGGTCCATGGGTGTACACTAGTCTATGTGCTCTTATACTTGTTCCGATACAGCTCAACATCATTCTAAATCAAGTCTTCAAATATTTTTCAGGCCAGGGACCTCCAAACTGATGGAGAGCTGGAGCAGGGACCCCTACTATATATAAATGGCATACAATTGTGTTTTATAATAAATTGGGCTTAGTGTCTTGTATAAACAGCTACTCTTGTTATCGTACATTTAATACTAGGGGGGGTATTCCACTGAAGTCGCTTAACAGGTCTAGGGTTATCCTGAAATCCTGAGCTGAACCTAGCTCCATCTCCAGTTTAAGCGTCAATTCGTTCCATGACAGAAATAAGCCTGAGTCTGACCAAAGCTAATTCAGGCCTGAAGTATAACTGTGCTCGTGATGACTCTGGGAAGGACAGATCAATGGAGCAACGGCATCACGGAAAAAGGGCTCTAAGTGTGAATTCTTTTTTTCACACTTTGATTAAACGAGAGAGGGGCCACAGTGCACACAGACAAGAGTTTAATATTTTGGGGCACTGAACTTTTCCGGTCATTCTGATCTGAGGAGCGAGAGGAAAAACATGACTCCCCTCTCCTCTCCTGTTGGCTCCCCAGGTAGAGAGAAAGCTGGCTGGGGACTGCGGACTTCAGAGCCTCGTTAATGTGCCCGGAGAATGAAGCTGCATGGCCCCTTCCAGATGTGTGATAGTACCTGCGAAGCTTAAGTTCCAGTATGTGTAAAAGTGAAGCTGTAACAGAACTCTTCACATTTAGCCTAGAAGAAACAAAATCCTTGTAGTCGTGTTTGCAGTTTGACAGGGAGCGAGAGATGAGGGGATGAAGAGAGAAACAGATGTGATGAAGGAGCATACAGACAGAACATCCTGAAAACCAGTTCATCCTCATTCTTCAAGAAAAAAAAAAGTCTAATCAACCAAAGACTTCTTCCCTGTTGAAGACCTCTGTTCTAAAGCTATTCAGGAAAGGTTTCTGTGATGTTTCCTAGGCCTGTCACAATAAACACATTATGTACTGTGATAAACAATAACAGTGAAACCAAACCACAGAGCAGAATAAATATATAAAATTGTAATATGAAACTGCAATAAATAAATAACAGAATGCAACTCTTAAAGGTGCATTGTGTAACTTTGCTGGTCGAGGGTCCGTCGCCAGCAAAGTATAACATCATCTTCATGGAGATGTTATTGCTTTGTCTGGAATGTTTCACAGTACGGATTAAACATTTCAATCTTCATGGAGACCAAAACAGACCAAGTTACAGGTCAGATCTGTGAAGAGGCGACCCCGTGCACAGTCAGAATCCCTGTTTTTGTAGGGATTTTGAGCTATAAAACCACTTGTAATTGAATAAATGTAAGGCAGACCTGTTTAATGTCATACTGTGGAACATTCTAAGCAGAGTAATGACATATCCATAAAAACAAAAAGGTGACGGACGCCCAAGGGAAAAGTTACACAGTGTACCTTCAGTTTGTGAGTCATAGTAGTTCATGTTTCAACCGTCTACAGCTCAAATCTCTATAATAATACAGAAAAATAAACAAAAATTGTCCAGTAAAAGAAAGAAACTGTCCCTCTGATAAATATTGACCCCCAAAAATTGTTCCACCTAACATATACTGAACGTTAAGTCGATATATTTGCCACGGATCAACACAAAGTCAATGTAAAAAGGATCACATTCCGAGTACAGGAGATAAACAGTTTGGGAAAACTTCTAACTGCATTTTCTTTCCAGTAAGTTATGAGACTGTGATTGTGATGAGATCTGCGATTAATGTAATGCCAAGCTTCAGTTGACAGAGCATTTTTTACTCCCATCGAGGGGCACTGACATTTGAGAGAGACTGAAATATGAACAGACTAATACGAGAATCCCATGTATTTTGTGTATTTTATGTGTGTAGAGTCTAAACTACAAAACTGCATTAGTGTTATATGAAAGTCAAGTATTAAAATTCTTACCGATCCAGCGCATGAGAGAGGTGAGGATCTGAAGATATTTGGTCTTCTGAGCGTTGAAGAAAGTGAAGGGTCCCAACAGCAAAGTGAACACAGCCTGAGGAAAAAAAACACATAAAAAGAAACATTTAGAAAGAATGAGATTTATCTGCATTAAAGGAGGGCATAATTTTTCTTGGAGCCTAGACAACAAATAAATCTTGTATGGGTATTATCTATAAAGGTGCACTGTGTAACCTTTCTGGTGGAAAGTCTGCCATCTCCTTGTCTCCATGGTGATGGGATTACTCTGCCTGGGATGTTCCACAGTATAGCATTATATCAATAAATCTTGCATTTATTCAAATACAAGTGTTTTATCGCTCAAAACTTCAGCAAAAGCATGCGTTACTAACAATGGGTGGACCAATTTCTCCACAGACCTGACCTGTAACTTGGCCTGGTGAGGTGTCCTGTTTGTCTCCATGGAGATAGTTAGATTAAATGCCATACTGTAGAACATTTCAGGAAAACATGGACAAAAACATGGAGTCAAGCAGGTTGTGGATTGTGTACACTGTGTAACTTCTCTGGTAAGAGGTAAGAGCAGAGTCATTATACAAAGCTTATAGCAAACTTTATTTAGTCGTAGGATCCCACAAACCAAAGTGAGGAGCTTTCTGCTTGGATAACTAGCCTGAGACCAAAACAAAATGCAAACCTGAATTGTGGTCTATAAAATTAGTATTTGATTTGAACATCTCTACTTTACTTAAAAGGTCCAATATTACACAAAACTGATTCTTCTGAGCTTTAAGCCATGATGTAATGTTGTTACCGCATCAAAAACATATCTGAAGTTTTGTTTCATTCACACATTCATGTTTGAGTAATCCTGGTTTATTGGTCTCCAAAGCTCAAAAATGCTCTCTTCCACCTTGTGATGTCATGTAGAGGTAGTTTTCAAGTTAACAGCTACTTTTTAAGTTTTGTTCAATAAAGATTGGCAATTCCGGGACTGAAATTATCCAAATGTTTCTATTGAAGGAGTTGGAATTTTAAAACACAATGGAGCACTTCCTGTATTGCCACATGTTTTCCATTTGAGAAAAGAACTTGGTCTAAATATGTAGGATCTGTCTGTGAAACCTGAGTCAATGAAAAACAACATGATAAATTAGATCAGAAAATAGCATCATATAGGACCCTTAAACCTACTACCTGCAAGTGTATTTGTATTTGACAGGGGTGGGTCTGCCAGTCTAATTACAGATGGTAGCTTTAACCCACGTGCTCTTTTCTACTCTGGGCATGCTTTGTATCATTTGTCATGTTGGAACATCCATTGACATTGCCGAGTCATTTAACAGTACAATCCCGGGCAGCAGGTCTGACAGTTTCCCATCATGCATCACTTCCCTGGTCTGATCTCACAGACAGGAAACAGAGAAAAGAGTTTCATCTGAACAGCAGCTGCCTCCAGGCTCTCTCTTCAGACAACAATTTAGACATTTTACACTGTAGAAGATGGCAGGGAGAAACTCTATACTACTTTATAAAATATACACAGTCAGTAAATCAACTTTTATGTATCGGGACGTTAGGTTATAATTGTATTTCCCCTCATCTACAGCTGTATTTAGATTCATGCACATTTGAGTAATCTGGTTTTGTCCTGCATTCAAAAGCTTCAGTGTTCCAAAAAATTGTGTTTGTACTTATCACCCATCCCCGCCCACAGCTCTGTACTTTGCAATTCAGTGAAAAACTTTAAATAGTTGACAATGGTAGAGGTCAAACAAGTGGCAGCCTTTTTTTTTCTTTGTGTTTGGAAGATTGCACTGGAATTTTCTGTTCTTTTTTGTAATTTCAGATGTCTACACAATTTCGTTATAATTGTTCTTTCCTCATCTACAGTTGTATTTAGACTGATTGTTTCATGCATGCTTGAATAATCTTGTTTTGTCCTGTATTCAAGGCTTGAGCGCTCAAAAAAAATTAAATCTGTTTGCACCTATCCCCTGTCCCTGCCCACCACTCTGCTACTACTGCTCTACTTTGCAATGTGAAGAATTAAAAAGAGGTTATAATAGTAGAGGTCAAGCAGGTGGCAGATTTTTTTTTTTCTTGTTTGGAAGACGATGCTGGAAGTTTCTGTTCTTTTTTTAATTTCAAATTTCCACACAGATGACTACACAATTTCACTATAATTGCTCTTTCCCTCATCTACAGTTGTATTTTGATTGATTGCTTCATGCATGGTTGAGTAATCTTGTTTTATCCTGTATTCAAGACTCAAAAAAATAAATCAGTTTGCACCTATCACCTATCCCCACCCACAGCTCTGTATTTTGCAATTCTGTAAAAAAAAAAATTAAACCAAGGTGATAATTGTGGGTTCAAAATTTAAAAAATAAAAACACCATAATCTAGAGAGAGTGGAGTCTTTTTTTTCTTTGGTTTAAACTGTTGCAACTAGATTTTAACTTAAAGGCGAATGGTGCAACTTTTTGGGAGGAGGGTCTGCCACCTGCTTGTTTCCATGGAGATGTTATTGCTTTGCTTGAAATTTTCCACGGTACGACATTAAACACATATATCTAGCATTTATTCAATACAGGTGTTTCTTTTGCTCAAAAATACAAGCATTCTCTCTGTGAATAGGCTTGCCTCTCCACAGATCTGACCTGTAGTGTCACCTACGGTTGTCTCCCTTGAGATAGATAGGTTTAATCTCTGCCATGGAACATTGTTGTTACTATTTTGCCTTAAATGTTCCACAGTAAGGCATTAAAGGTATCTACTTGGCATTTATTCAACTACAGGTGTTTTATTGGTTCTTACTATGACAAGGGTCATTTCTTCACAGATCTGACTTTTAACTCTGCTAGTCTCCATGGAGATAGATTCATTTCATGCCTTACTATGGAATATTTCAAGCAAAACCATCACATCTCCACAGAAACGAAACGCTGGCATACCCTGCTCCAGAAAAGTTACAAACACGCACCTTTAAATTGGCTTACGGTTGCAAACTCTTCCCACTGCTTATATTTTATCTGCTTTGTAGCGCTTTACATTTTATTACCCAATCTAAAAAGCCCTACATAATAATCCATATACGGGACATTAAAAAGTTTGCAAGGGAAGTCCTGATTTAACTTTCACGTTGGCCTTTCGGAGTTGATTTTTCCACCTCCTCCGAATGTTTTATGAGCGTAACACGGCACTGAATCCACAGTTATACCCCAGCTTGAGTCCGGCCCTAACTTTGTTCTGGCCTGCACGGACAGCTGGGCATCAGTGGGAGGGAAGGGCCAGGAATAATCGCCCCTAATTCTGCTGAATAGTGGCTGTGTGGTGTGTGTCTATATATTAACTTATTACCATCTGCCTCGGCCTGGTTCGGAGCAGCCCCAGAGCCAGCGCATAAATCTACCGTAGCCATCTCCAGCAACGAATGAACCATTATGGAGAAAGATGGGTCTGAAAAGTGAGTGGGATTAATGACTGACAACCCAGGCGCAGTATTTTAGCCGCGAATGGTAGGGCTCAAACGCTTTCACTTTGAGATTTGTTTAAAAAGACATTTGTTCACGTCTGTGGTTAGGAGATTTAGAGGACTTGGAAGTGGAGTCAGATGGTTGGAAATGGTTTGTTAAGCAGCTGGTGTGAAGCCAAAGATGAAAACTGAAGGAGCTAATTGGATAAAGATGGGCGGCCTTTAGCATATGTTTAACTACTCGAGTCCAAACAGGGCAAAAGGGAAGATGAGAGGACCCAGCAATGCATAAAAAGACCACTAGGGGGCGATATTGATATCCACTTTACAAAAATTTGATCAGATGTAATGAGCAATTAATGGGCTAAACAAGTTCTCGCAAATGTCTTGGTTGAAATTCAGTAGCACAAAATTTTAACTAACAAATCTATAAAACTGTTATTATTACAGTAAAGGTGCACTGTGTAACTTTTCTAGTGGAGGGGTCTGCCTGTCCATGGAGATTGTACTTCTTTGCCAAGAATCAACCACAATTTGGCCATTAACTTCTCTATAACCATAAAGATGGCCGGCCTTTAGTATATGTTTAACTACTCGAGTCCAAATAGAGCAAAAGGGAAGATGAGTAGAGCTAGCAACGCATACAAATTAGATCAGATATAGTAAGCAATTAATGAGTTACAAGGTTCTTGCAAATGTCTTGGTTGAAATTGAATCGAATTTGTGAATTTTAAGTAAAATGTAGAAAAATACCACGTTATTATGTTGTTAGGGAAACTACACTGGAAGTTTCTGTTTTAATTTAACATTTCTTTTATTTATTTTTGATACAAGGCAGATGTCTTGAATCTCATAGCTTAAAGCTGCAGGTATAAATCAAAACATGAAATACGTTAAAGAAGATATATAGTGCTTGTGTTTGCTATAAAGGTATAATCTACGACACCCGTGGATCATTATGTTATAATTTGGACATTTTAAATCACAATTTTCATCTCAAACGAAGTCCGCTGATTTCTGTGTTAGAAAACTGTGGTGCCCAATGGGAGCTGGCATCGCCATAACTCATGCATGCTCAAACGTGCATGAATCACTCTGAATATAACTTTGAGAAGTAAAAACACCTATAACATAGTTTAAAGCTCTGAAAAGTCGATTTTGCATAATAAGTCTGCTTTAATTTTCTCCTTATAAGTTAGTGAAATGTTATTTCAATCCAAACTTCGACTTAGTCAAACTTTGCTGAACCACAAGGGAAATTATTTGGACACAGCAGCTCACTCATCACAATATATTAAGAAGAATAAAAACTGTATACATGGTAAATATAAATTCTAAATAAGTAGCATAATATTGTAAAAAATCACACTTAAACCAGAAATACATACAACATGTAGCTACCTCGAGACATTAACTAAACAGTCAAGCAAATGGGAAACATGATGTTGAATGGCAACATGACACTCTCTGATGCATTTATTCATTTAATATTTTGCTTTGTCCCAGTTCCATCCATCTCTTCTCTCATATTCAGTTCTCTTGTTTTTCTTTGCAGACAGAAAGTGCAGACGTTTTACGCTCGGTTTCATAAATGTCACAACAAAGTAGAACAAATGCTTCCAGGACAAGAGAGCGCTGATGATTCAAGTACGGACCAGCGCCTTCCTCCTTTATGGGTTAAAACGCATCAGGCTCTGGGATGGTGGAAAACACTATAAAGATTCTCATCTGACAGAGAAGAGGTGTCAAACTGTCAATAAGAGAGAACCACCCACAAAACTGAGTAAAGTCTCCTCCAAAACTGGGGCTGCACCCAAGAATCATAAATTAATCTTGTGAAAGGCCTATTAGTATGAGAAACTTTTTTTTTTTCGTCCAAAATTTTACCCAACTGATGTACTTACAGCTCTGTATACCTGATAATTATTACAATACTACAGTTTTTGAGGACTATTTCAGTAGTCAAAGAGTCAAAGAATCTATGACATTCATTCAAGTCACCGAAAATAAAAACCACAACGAATATGCATGATAATAGCATGTCATTGTTACGTTATTTTTTACGTGCTCTGGTATATAAAGTTAGCCTGATTCATCGGCCAGTTTCACTTTGTGGAAACCATCTGACCTCGCAGTGTTAGGATTTGTTGCTCGACGGTAGGCAGGTACTTTTTTTATTTAACCAATCTCTGTTATTTGGTCGTGACGTATGTAAAGTGCCGATAACCCGGCCAACTGGTATATTAAGCTTTTACCAAATCCCGTAGGAAGAAAGGCCCTTGATAAATTTCACCAAACATTCTCTTTGTTCCAGCTTTATATCCTCGTTCTCGGGAATCGTTGCCAACACAGACTGTATGTCCTCGTCTACATCCATCTCAACCACTTTATTTATTTATTTATTTACTTGAGACAGGGACAACGCACAATGTTTACATTAATCTTAACAGGAGAGATGCATGTACCAGGTTGTAGCATCAATTCTAATTTCCACCTGTAGTCCCTGGGCAGGTTCAATGATTGATTGTATTTAAATTACCTTGACTACCAACTGTTCTTCTTGGAGACCTGTAGCATGTTTTGGGTTGTTCGTTCACTGTTTTTTTTACTGTTGTGCTGTACCACAAAAAGGGACCCTGTCATGGCTTCAGAACTCTTCGCTGATTGGCCGGTGCGCGGTCTACAACTTCCGGGGTTCTTGCAAACCATTTAGTGTATTCTGATTCCGCTGAGTGTCTAAAAAACATTGGATAAGTTTGATTAATATTTAAATGTGAGGGGAAAATCTTGCCCAAAGACACAACAACTGTAAACTTTGAACTGGCAGAAGTTCAATCCACTGCAAATCTCAAAGCTCATAGGTCAAAATCTGCCCCAGTGCTACCTGTGACTGGGTTCAGACATTGGCGCTTGCGATTTTATCTGGTGACCCTCTCGTTTGTTGATGTACGCTTAACCCATTACACTAGCATCACACCAGGCCCAGGCATGCCTCGGGTGAGTGATAAGATGAAAAACAGCTATTGATTTTCTTTTGATTAACCAGATAATGATCAGATAATTAAACATTGATTCCATATTTTGCGCAGTCCATCAGAAATGTACTGAAACATCCCGGTAAATGTCTGGATCAAGTATGTGAATTGACTAATCTCCCAATATATATAATCTCCCATGTAGATATTATATTATTAAAGGTCCTACATTACAAAACATTGACTCCAGTGATCTTCAAACCCATGTTACAATGATGTTACCAACTCAAGAACATGCCTGGAGTTATGTTTTGTTTCATTCATACATTTGATAAGGAAACAACATTATAACAAATCAGAAAATAGTGTGATGTGGAGGGTAAACCTAGATCTTAAAATACCAAAAAACGCTTAATTTAATGTAAAGACCAACTTCTCCAGCGAGCTATAATTTGTGGAAAAGCTTAAAACGGCTTAGATATGGTGACTGCCCACAATGAAACACCAATGCCCCCAATTGGTATCTACCAATCACTGCTCCCATCTTTAAACCCCATTTGTTCAGACGATAAAAACAGAATATTAATAATAGATTGAGATAGGATTAATATGGACATGTGTGGCTTTGCAAATGTATGCCTCCCATTTATTTAATTAACGTGACATATTTTTCCGTTCGGTTACAAAAGGTCAAATACATGCACAGATGCTATATGTTTTGTAGATATAGGATTTGAATGGGGAAAAGGGCCTTAAATCTATGTGGTAGCCTGGACAGAGATAATCCTGTCACAGTAGAACACACATGAGGAGATTTGTGTAAAAAATAAGCTGCAACA
The DNA here is from genome assembly GCF_026225935.1 of Boleophthalmus pectinirostris. Classification (NCBI taxonomy): domain Eukaryota; kingdom Metazoa; phylum Chordata; class Actinopteri; order Gobiiformes; family Gobiidae; genus Boleophthalmus; species Boleophthalmus pectinirostris. The sequence goes on along the minus strand of NW_026571115.1, from coordinate 659,021 downwards.
GATATTTACATGAAGCGATGGATGCTGCTGGAAAGATTAGTTAAACTAGTAGGACACTGTTTCTCAAACTGTGGCACGTTAACCAAATGCAAGCTCCTTCAGATGGTACAGGCAGATCTTCAGTTATGTATAGTCACAAAGCGTAACAACAGCGGAAAAAGACGGAAAATCAATCGTTCGTTACATCCAGTTGAAAGAAAAGCACAGACATCCGTTTTTCACAAACAAAATTGTCCATATTGACACTAAAATAGGCTGAAGTATGTCTGTCAGCCATTTCAAAGCACAATTTGTTGCAATTAATTGATTAACTCGTTTCTTGCTCTACTCCAAGTCAATATTTTTGCTTTGCAATTGTTTCCTAAAAATGAGAAACGGACTAACTTATCCCTCTTTACGGTCACAGACAGGAAGACTGTGGTGACACAAACTGGCAAAACATATTATTTAAATATAATACTAACTAACTAATTAATTAAGGCACTCATCAAGATCACTTCTATTGACAAAACTGCCCTGGAACTGAAGAAAAAATACAAAATTTATTTAAACAACTCATTTTCAGGAGCCTACGATCCATACGAGCGTGTATGGTTCTGTTTACAAGTTTGATTTTCAACAAAAAGGTGAGTGGCTAACTGAAAAACTTTTGTCTAATGCAAACTAGCTTGTGACTTATAAATGTATATAATATTAATAATATTTATAATTTTTACAAATATTATTTGAGAGGTACTTGTTTTAGCACAAATCATCAGCTCATTTGTTGTAGTTCCAATGAAATCTGTTCAATCTCGTCAGACTGTGTTAAAATAAAGATAATTTTAAAGTTTACAGTTTCAGAGAGCAGTGCTTTCAGTTAGATTTAAACCCCTCAGGGAATGTTGATGAATGTATTATAATTGTATTTGCAGAAAATACACAGGACTGCCCGCTTGCCCACATAATAAAGTGCCTGGGATTTGGTTAACAAAATTGACAAAAAACCACAAAGAAAGCAAATAAAAAATGTGTAATGAAACTTAGGCTACGTTTATATGATGATGGTTTGAACAGAAGATGCAAAAGTGGTGTCGCGTCTTCTTTTTATTCAATGTTTAGACGAGCATTTTCAGGAGGAAATCTGTGTGCATACGGTGGCGCAGAGGTGTGTGGAATTCGACTGGGTATGCATGCCAGGCGGGTACATGGTGACGCTAGGTGGTGATGTATGTGATGTAAGCAGATCTGATCAGAGTTTTGCGTCTTGGGCAGTGTAGATGGAAACGCTACGGCGGGGCGTATTCAACTTTTCTACATTGGAGGGTGGTTTCAGATTTTTGCATTTTAAGCCCTAAAACCGTTGTCACTATCTAAACAAAATGCACTTCCGATAAAATATTTAGTTTTTACCTGCAAGCTCATTAAAAAGCCCTTAAATTCTGGTGTAAATTTGTTTTGACCAAGATGGTTTTTTTTCTTTTTACGCTTACACAACTTCTTACGAAACCACTCTAGAAAACCGCCATCTTGTTAACAACATAAAAATTTGAACCTCAAAAGCCTTCACCCAGTCCTTCAGTCATCATTAAAGACTCCTTCCATCTGCCTCCAGTAAAAAGACATCTACAACACCATGCACCATTTAACTTTAATTAAGAGCCAAGTGTATGTGTATAAATGTAACGTATGACGACAGTGGAGTTTGCAGACAGAGAGATGGGACTGAGGTAAGAAATGAGCCAGAGCTGGTCCCTCATTAACACCCATACAAATTAATCAGGAGAAAACCAACTACGTACAACTGGAGATGGATGGGCCTTCAATAATGGAGTGAACAATCGAGAAGAAGCCTTCATGATTTTCAGTTTTTAAGGAAGCTAAAGGTTAAACTGTTTGGTAACCTTCCATCAACTGATTACAGAATTAATTTTTTAAAGATTTTTATGAGAACTCACATGAAGAACACACATTATTTGTACTGTTGTTTACCCTTAAATGTGCATGATGTAACTTTTTGGTTTGGTTTGCTTGTTTCTATAGGTATGTCACTTTTCTGTCATGACTTTAAACAGCTCTCTTACGTGTACTCAATTATGGGTGATTTTATAGCTCAAAAATGTCTAGAAAAGCAGGCATTCTTGTACCTTGGTCTGGTTTGGTCTCCATGAAGATAGAAAGGTTCAAAACCATACTGTGAAACATTACAGATAACAATAATATCTTCACAATGCTCCTTTAAATATGCTCTTGAGTACCTTTGGTTTGGTATCATTTTTAGAACTTACTGTATAATAATGACTATGTATTAAACAAGACATTAAACAGCTTTGGCGATCCTCATCTTAGAATATAATGAAGAGCTCCATCTATTGACCGGAGACGGAATTACCATAGGGAAAGAATGATCTTAACTAATAAAGAACATGTCTCGAGATGTTACTGTAAACATGCAGTTGTAATAAACATGATCTGATGGAACAAATTCTGCCAATGAGTCTGGCAAAGATTTACGGACATTAAAACTGAACAGGAGTTTTACCTCAGACAAAACAATCCAGATAAAATTCAAACCATGTATTTTTAAGGTTTAGAAGCAAAAGAGCTTTTACAGAGGATTACTCAAACAAGCATGTATGAAGCAAAATATGACTCCATGTATGTTTTTGATGAATGAACAGCGTTATAAAAGGGTTAAAAGCCGGTCAAATGTGTCCGGTTATCTAACTGTGAAGGTAACTTTGTGGCTTGTTGAAATTCGCCCTCTGCACTGCCCCATCCTTCAATGTCGCCGGGGCAAAGAGTTAGGAGCAATGAGTAACCGCAGTGCACTGACTGGGGACCCATTTGCAGGCCTTGAATTAGTATTGGTCAGGACTCAGGCTGACAAACAAAATAATCAATTGATACTAAAACTTATAGCAATACACACATTTGAGCAGGTATGAATATTGAGAAAAACAAAAAAACAGAACGGCAGAGATTTAAATCCCAGGACCTTCGTGCTTAGAGGTAAGAGTGACAGCAACTCAGCCATGTTGCTTACAAATCATTTAGATTTAGTGTTGTCATGATACTAAAATTTCAACCTCGATTTCTATAATAAAGAACAGACTCAATACTTGATACTAGATACCAATTTTGATACCAAAATGTTAATTTTAAAAGCAATTTTTTAGACAATATTGTGATTTTAAACACAAAATAATGGTGTTTCTTTATTATACAGTGCAGTCTTATACTTTTTCAGATAAAACTCAAGATGAAACTTTTCAGAAAAGGCCCTAATTATCCAGTTGTGTGTTTTGTTTTGGTTTTTTTTTTTTTTCAGTTTCAATACCTGAATACCTGCTTAAACGAGTATCTAGTTTTAGTACTGATTAGTATCTGATTTCCAATACTTCTGACAACATTATTTGGATTACTTTTTTTTTTTTTTTATTCTCAGCCCATACCCAACAATCATTCAGGTTTACAATGACCAGCACATTTCAAAACCATTCAAAATCAAACATAATAATCTTATTGTAACATTCTTTAGACCTGAGATTATTTTTTAGGTAAACTGTGCTCATTTAACACCATTTTAGCTGAATTTCGTGGCACACTGCAGGCCAACTCCAGCCCATTGACTTTACACCAGGCATTGATGTATTAGCGGTTAGCATGTGGAGTTATGGGTCTATTTATCGCTGCATGCTGATGACACATATGATGAAGCACAGCAGGGAGCATGACCGCGACTCTATACACGAAAAAAAGGAAAAGAATAATGTAAAACCAGTCGTAAAGGCCCAGGAGATACGGACAAACTCCTATGACGGAAATAACATCGAATGATTCAGTGACCACAAGACAGCAACTAAACAGGAAAGGCCCGAGGGAGAAAGCCAAATTCAAAACGTCAAAATGTGTTTGTCATTGTAATGCATGGAGTGGGCAGCTATATTTATCACATAAGGGCACATAAGGAGGCAGTGATCGAGTGCTCCAAAATCCTGGTTTAGTCCTGGTTTGGTCCTGATTTAGTTCTGGTTTAGAAGTATTAGTTAATTAGTCTTGGTTTAATAGTCTTGGTTTAACAGTCTTGGTTTAGTCTTGATTCAGTCTTGTTATAGTCCTGGTTTAGTAGTACTGGTTTAGTCTTGGTTTAGTCCTGGTTTAGACTTGGTTTTGTCCTGCTTTAGTAGTCTTGGTGTACTCTTACTTTGGTCCTGGTTTAGTCCTGGTTTAGTAGTCCTGGTTTAGTCCTGGTGTGGTTCAGGTTTATTCCATGTTTAGTGCTTTCTTAGTCCTGATATAGTCCAGCTTTAGTCCTGCTTTCAGTCCTAATTATGAATGTGCAAAAAGTCTAATTATTGAAGAACAACGTTTTCTGTTATGTTTCCTTATCAAAAACATACCCCAAATTTGGTTCATTCACATATGTTGCTTTCAAACAGAAAACACTCTGTTCCACCTTGTGATGTCACGTTCTAATACAGGAAGTGCCCCTTGGTCTTTTAAACTCCATATACCATAGAATCATTTGAACGATTTCAGCTGTGGAATTTTGAATCTGTACCGGACAAAAGGTAAAAGGTAGCTGTTAAATTGAAAAGTACAGCTTCATGACATCACAAGGTGGAACAGAGCATTTTTACTTTTGGAGATGTACATTGCCTAATAAATCAGGGTTGTTCAAACGTGTGAATGTCGTTGAATGGTTTTGAGGAGGTAATAACATTATGACATTGCTGAAAGCTTGAGTACATTTTGTGTAATATGCAATGTTTAATGATCTTCTATCAATAAAAGGATGTGGTTTAAAAACTTTCACATCTCTTGTTGCAAACTCTCCACCTGTTGCCACTGTTTTCCAACACAAAAGTCATTTATGTTGCATATTGAAAGAAAAGGTCAACTCATACATCAAAATGAACAGCAATAAGAACGTACTGGCTCCAGCTCGGGTGACTTTGAAACCGCTACTGCTATTTCAAGACATCCCACTAATTACAAGAACGCAATATGGGTTTCTTCTCTTCAAAAAAAAAAAAAAAACACATGGCGCAGGTTAAATTACGAGCAGAGAAGATTTATGACAGGGCAGGGACACATGCTGGAAGCGATGAAGAGCTATAATATGCCTTGGGTTTAATAGGACGAAGGTGATTTTGCTCCAAACTATTGTAAAAGTGAGCTATAGGGCAAAAAAGGGGGAGGGGGTGATGGTGGTAAATGGGAAGATAAAGAAATCAATCAGGCTTTTGTGAGATTCAGAATGTAATTAAAAAGAAGGCAATGGATCTGGGGTTTTGACAGAGGGCACCGGAGGTCAGTGCATTTTAAGATCTGGTCCCAAAAGACAGACCAAAAAAACTGCAATGGCTGGACTCAAGAACAAGGAATAAGACCTTACAGAGACATGGGTCAGAGAATATATAGTCCCACAAATATGGCATTCTGAAGAAATTCTAAAAATAAGTAAGGTGCAATACACACATATCATAATTCTGGTGGGATGTTAGCTATCTGATTGTGTCCATGGAGCTGTAATAGTGTTGCCAGGAATGTTCCACAATATGGCATTAAATGAATATAGCAGTTATTTAGTTAGATGTGTTTTTATTGCTCAAAAACTTATGTAATTTTGAAGTGCTCTCTGTAACCTCTCCACAGATCTGATGTGTAACTTGGCCTGCTTGTCACCATAACCTCCTTGTCAAAGCCTGATTTTACAAGATCTCAGAGGCTAAGCAGGGCTGGATCTGGTTAGTACTTGGATGGGAGATGGCTGGAAATTCTAGGTGCCACAGTGGGGTGCCAGTGGCAAAACTGGTTGAGTGTCCTTAGCCTAGACACTTCACCCAAATTCAATTTATTTTTTGTTTCCCCCAAGACAGCAAGAAAGTTTTTATTATCACTATGTAATGTAAATCTGACTTTTTTTTATTATTATTATCATGATGATAGATACCAAACTTTGGAACATTCTAGGCAAAGTAATAGCATCTCCATGCAGACAAGCAACACCCTATTTCTTGAAAAGTTATATTATATTCAACTTTCACTCTTATAGTTTTATCAGTTTTAGGACCTCCAGTGTTTCCTCTGTAGGAGCCTTCTGCTGCATGAGCTGTGCGCCATCTCGACATTTATTTAAACTCTGTGTAATGCACTTTGGGCTACATGCAATGTGTGAAAAACGCTTTATACATAAAGTTTGATTTGATTTAAAATACAATGCAATTTCATCCAAGACTTAGTACCTCCATTCTCAGTCTAACCCGTGAACAGTATATCGCATTACACAAAAGCTGTCTGAATCTTAAACAGGCCCATGAGCCTGGGTAGGACTATGGAGTCATTAGAGTCTACCACATGCGATTGTCCTTGGACCCACTGACCCTCGGCTGAAAGAAAGCTTTAGTCCAGAAACATGCATGGCACCTCCAACTTGCCTCCTATCTGTTCATTACACGGCTCTTTTATCGCTCTTCAGGAGCACATTTGGACCATGCACATTCACACTGCGCCATTTCAGACTAAAATCACCATTTACCAGTCTGCGATAAGGGCACTCAGACTTAGACTTGTAGAAGGGTGGACTCTGTGAAGGACATTACAAAGGCTGGGCATTATAAAGCACCTCATCCAATTATTCAAAGACTAAACGTTTTAACCCTTCAGTAGTTTCTGAACAGCAAAGTTAAACTATGCATACAAGTAACTTAGATTAATTTGAAAATGTTTAATATAGTTTTCGTTTGTGAATAGAGCTAGTAATGGTAGTAGCTCACTATTCTTTCCATTTCAGACATTGTAGGTAACATAGGGCAACATGGGTTATGTTAATTATGCTTTTCTATTTAGGTATTTAGAAATAAAATTATACAGGTCCAAAAGTTAAAAGTATAAGGTGGGGGTAGGGGTCCGTTACCTCTTCATAGACCTGACCTGTAACTTTGCCTGGTTGTGTTACACTCTAATGTTACACTGTGGAACATTCTACACAAAGCTATAACATCTCCATACCAGTGGTGGCCTCCTTTTTTTTTTTTAAACCAACTTTTTGTCCATATTTGGTAACAGTGCCAGCATTAGCAGAGGGCACTGTATTTTAGTCCCTCTCCGCATCCTTCACTGCCTCTCCTCCTCTGTCTGGAGTGGACGCCCTGCCTGTGGATCTCAGTCATAACAGCGCCCCCCGCAGTGATAATCTGCAATAAGCCATCTGCACGGCCCCTCGCTGCTTCTCACGCTCTGGCACCAAAGCTGACAGAGAGAACATCAAATATAAAACAGCACAAATCAGGACCAATGGGCTCAGGCTTTTTTTTTTAACTACTTACGATGCAATGAGAAAGTCCAGGTCATACTGTATTGTTTTGACCAGTGATTATATAAAGAAGGTGGGGATGTAAAAGGAGCATCTTTATAATGTTCAAACCCCAAATTCTACTGACAAAAGATCTTGACTATTCAAAGGTGCATTGTGTAACTTCTCTGGTGGAGGGTCCATCAAATTCTTTTCTCTGTGGAGATGTTATTGCTTTGCCTGGAAAGTTTCACAGTATAGCATTAAACCTTTCTATCTTCATGGAGACCAAACCAGGCCAACCAAGTTAGGGTCCGACCTGTGTAGAGGCAAGCTGAGAATGCCCGTTTTTTCTAGCTGTTTTGGAGTTATAAAACCACCTGTAATTGAGTAAATGTAAAGTAGAGGTGTTTAATGTCATACTGTGGAACATTCCAGGTGGAGCAATGACATATCTATAGAAACAAGCAGATGAAAGATCCTCAACGGAAAAGTTACATAGTGTACCTTTAACTATTAATAAATACTAAAAACATTACTGTTATTAGCTCCATTTTAGAACCGGCATTTCAAATTCTTTCTGAACATAATTCTTGGCACTTTCAGATCAGTACAAAGTCGAACAACGTTAAAGTCACAGTAACCTTTTAGTCAAATGGATTACATTTAAATTATTAAATGATGGTAAAAATGCCAGAATTGTTTTGGGACAAAGGTCAGCCTTCCGACCCTTTACTTGGCAGGAGAACCACTTCTGAGTGACTCATAGCTAGTCACTCTCTTTGGTTGAAGAGCCAAAACAGAAATGAAACACAAAAGCTGATTTAATTCTCATACAAATTTTATTCTCATAGTAAATCAGCTACTAAAACAATATGCACACAGTACAATAATACAAAGTCAACCAAATAAACAACCAAACCTACATCACACATATAAAACCATTTTTATAAAACATATATTGATATAATAATCTCAACTGTGCAGAAAACCACAACATAGATAACGATCTGTGTAATTATTCTGATACTGACTAATGTCTCAATGTCAAGAGGAGTAGATTAGAGGTATGGAGTGCTATCTAACCCTTGATACAGCTGAACCAATCAACCAGTATTGTTTTACTCAGACCCTAATTGTGTTGGTTATCCCTAAAGCGGGAAGTACAAACAAAATTATATCACTCTCCAAGATTATTTTTTACCCACTTCTCATTATTTTTTTGCTGTCAGACAAATCACAACCGTGGCGTTGCATCCGGATTTCCCAGTTTAAGTTGTCAGATGAGACCCAGTCACTGTTGACCCAGAACCACTCCTCAAAAAAGCAAGCGTAGAGTAGTCCCACCCAAACAAACTCTGTGTCGGCCATATTGGCTCTCTCTTGGACCATTCTCTGCTGGTGCTCATCTGTCATCATGGCCAGATCACTGTGGTTTCTCCTACAGTAAACCAGAGCCTCCTCCCAGGTCAATATTCTTTTTGACCAAGACCATGTGATCTGCTCAGAAAAAAGAAAAAATATATACCTGACTGTACATAAGGCTTAGAAATCAGAATAATCACATCAAGACAATGACACAATTGACTTTGACAGACAGTACATAGTGTAGATTGGGCCAGAATTTAAGTGAAGTTTTTCTTCTTTTTTTTTTTTGTTTGAACATTCTAAATAGGTAATATCTTAGGCTTTTGTGTCTATTAAGCAACCAATGTAATGCCCAGATAATAAACAAGTCATTTAATTAAGAATGAGTGGGAGAATCTCTGTGGATCTCAAACTGTGGTGCATGGGTGTGTTCTAGAAGTAATCCAAGTCTTTTAAAGTTTTCTTTAAATTATAGTTCATCCACAAACAAAGTGCATGTGACAGGTTAGACTAAAAATACCACTAAAATGTAGTAAACACAACTGTATTACATATTTTACTAAAGCCTGTTTGACAATTTTGGTGAAGTTTTAATATTTCTTCCTGGTTGGGCATCATTAACATGTGGAAAATCATGTCAATATATAATTAAGGACTAAACTAGGATTAAACCAAGACTAAACATGGACAAAACCAGAGAAGAGCATAATGTGACAAGGACTATATCAGGATCAAACTAGGTCTAAAAAACTACTGTGTATAGAACTGGAATAAACAAGTCTAAAATTTACTAAACAATGACTTTTAAAGTGCAACTAACTGATTAATATATATTTTTATTGTTATGTATTATATACTAGGCCAGAGGTTGATGATCGACTTTGTCATCGTGTCATCTGACCTCCGTCCGCGTGTCTTGGACACTCGGGTGAAGAGAGGGGCTGAGCTGTCAACCGATCACCACCTCGTTGTGAGTTGGATTAGCTGGCAGAGGAGGAAGCCGGAGGGACCTGGCAGGCCCAAGCGTATTGTGAGGGTCTGTTGGGAACGTCTGGCAGAGCCCTCTGTCAGAGGGATCTTCAACTCACACCTCCGGGAGAGCTTCTCCCAGATTCCGGGGGAGGCTGGGGACATGGAGTCCGAGTGGGCTATGTTCTCAGCCTCTATTGTGAATGCGGCCGCTCGTAGCTGTGGGCGTAAGGTCTGTGGTGCCTGTCGTGGCGGCAATCCCCGAACCCGGTGGTGGACACCGGAAGTAAGGAATGCCATCAGGCTGAAGGAGGAGTGCTATCAGGCCTTGTTGGCTTGTGGGACTCCTGAGGCAGCTGATGGGTACCGGCAGGCCAAGCGTGCGGCAGCCCATGCAGTCACGGACGCAAAAACTCGGAGCTGGGAGGAGTTCAGGGAGGCCATGGAGGAGGACAATCGGATGGCCTCAAAGAAATTCTGGGAAACCTTCCGGTGCCTAAGGAGGGGGAAGCAGTTCTTCACCAACACTGTTTACAGTGCAGGGGGAGAGCTGCTGACCTCGACTGGGGATGTTGTTGGGCGGTGGAAGGAATACTTTGAGGATCTCCTCAGTCCCACCGTCACGTCTTCTGAGGAGGAAGCAGAGGCTGGGGACTCAGAGGCGAACTCATCCATCATCCTGGCTGAAGTCACTGAGTCACTGAGGTTGTTGGCAAGCTCCTTGGTGGCAACGAGATCCGTCCTGAGTACCTTAAGTCTCTGGATGTTGTGGGGCTGTCTTGGCTGACACGCCTCTTCAACATCGCATGGCGGTTGGGGACAGTACCTCTGGACTGGCAAACCGGGATGGTGGTCCCTCTGTATAAGAAGGGGGACCGGAGGGTGTGTTCCAATTACAGGGGAATCACACTCCTCAGCCTCTCCGGTAAGGTCTATGCCAGGGTACTGGAGAGGAGAATCCGGCCGATGGTCGAACCTTGGATTCAGGAGGAGCAATGTGGTTTTCGTCCTGGCCGTGGAACACTGGACCAGCTCTACACTCTCCATCGGGTGCTCGAGGGCTCATGGGAGTTTGCTCAACCAGTCCACATGTGCTTTGTGGATCTGGAGAAGGCATTCGACCGTGTCCCTCGTGGTGTCCTGTGGGGGGTGCTCTGGGAGTATGGGGTCTGGGGCTCTTTGTTAAGGGCTGTCCGGTCCCTGTATGACCGGAGCAGGAGCTGTGTTTGCGTTGCCGGCAGTAAGTCAGACCTGTTCCCGGTGCATGTTGGACTCCGCCAGGGCTGCCCTTTGTCACCAGTTCTGTTCATTGTGTTTATGGACAGAATTTCTAGGCGCAGTCAGGGGTCGGAGGGTGTCCGGTTTGGGGACCACAGGATCTCATCTCTGCTGTTCGCAGATGATGTTGTGCTGATGGCTCCATCAAACCAGGACCTTCAATGTGCACTGGGGCGGTTTGCTGGGATGAAGATTAGTTCCTCCAAATCCGAGGCCATGGTCTTCGACCGGAAAAAGGTGGCTTGCCCTCTCCGGGTGGGTGGAGAGTCCCTGCCTCAAGTGCAGGAGTTCAAGTATCTCAGGGTCATTGTATTGGACCGTTGTGGTGAAGAGAGAGCTGAGTCGAAAGGCAAAGCTCTCAATTTACCGGTCAATCTACGTTCCTACTCTCACCTATGGTCATGAGCTTTGGGTAATGATCGAAAGGACAAGATCGCGGATACAAGCGCTCGAAATGAGTTTCCTCCGCAGGGTGGCTGGGCGCTCCCTTAGAGATAGGGTGAGGAGCTCAGTCACACGGGAGGAGCTCGGAGTAGAGCCGCTGCTCCTCCACGTTGAGAGGAGCCAGTTGAGGTGGCTCGGGCATCTGTTTCAGATGCCTCCTGGACGTGGAGGTGTTCCGGGCATGTCCCACCGGGAGGAGGCCTCGGGGAAGACCCAGGACACGCTGGAGGGACTATGTCTCTCGGCTGGCATGGGAACGTCTCGGGATCCCCCTGGAAGAGCTGGAGGACGTGTGTGTGTGGAGAGGGAAGTCTGGGAGGCCCTCCTCAGACTGTTGCCCCCACACCCGACCCTGGATAAGTGGAAGAAAATGGATGGATGGATGGATATTATGTATTGGTTTGATGGTACCTGAGGTTAATATCATAATTTTACTAGGGCCGGGCATGTTAACGCGTTAACTTTGCGTTAACTAATTAAGTCATTAACACCGACAATTATTTTAACACTGTTAACGCAGTTTTTAATTTATTTATTTTTTTTTTTATTGTAAACGTCTGTTTCTCACTGGCTTTTATTTTGAAAAAGTCCACTGCGAGCGTTTCTTTAAGTTTAACATTCTTTCTTTACACTTTTTTCACTTTTTTCTGACCATGTGAGATGCAACGTGCCCGAGTCCGAACTCCGGCTGAGAGTTCGGCCGCGGGCTCCGGTTGTGGGCTCCGTGTGCTCTGAGCTGAGCTTATTTCTTTAGTTCAGTGCTGGAGTAACTGATTTACCCAGATACCACTGGAAGAAAAAATGTGATTGGTCCATTTCCATTCCATTATATTAACCCTTTGTTTCCTAAGAAATATCAGTCCAAGTTTATAACACTGATCTAGAAATTATTACTAGTGTAGTGTTCATTACTCACAGCATAAAAAATATTCAATAAAAATATTAGTAGTACAAACGTCCATTCAATATTTTTTCTTGAGCCTTCCCTGAACACCTTGAAGGCTTTGAGGATTCCTCTGTGAAAGAAATGCTGTTTGCACAACAAATGTGTGGCTCTTTCATTTACATTTCCAATAAAAGAGAGCTATACTCTACTTTTTAATTCATTAATTGGTTTTGCGTATAACATGCGATTAATCGCGATAAAAACATTTTATTTTTGCCCAGCCCTAAATTTTACATAATTGGCAGTTTGTGAAGAAAAGTAGAAAACAAAAAGTTGGAAACTGCAGGGAATCAACTGAAATCAATTATATCTAAATAATATCTAAGGTGCTGTCATTTATCTTTTATGGCCAAATCATAACTATTGTGTTGCAAGGTAACAGTTTAACAGTATGCCATATCTGCTGCCTGTGTCCAACCAGGAGGTAAAATGATAAACTTCATAAAAATAGACAATAGACAAAACTAGAAAAAATAGTCAAGTTTTTTGTAAAATCTGAAATCTAATCTAGTCACATACACTTTCATATGGACTTAAAGTTTAGGTAATTAAATGCCCCTATTTTCTTTGGTGGTGAATATTGACAATCTCTGGACCATGTAATACTCACCATCGTAGCAAATAAAAGGAGGTTCTTTATTGCAATCAACATTATTCCACTTCTTGTGACCTCCAAGTTTGGCACATTTATTTTTATTAATGTCACAGGCAAATTTCTTGTCACCATCTTCAGCCCAGTTTCTGAAGGAGGAGTTACTTTCATCTGACCAGACCCAAGCATCTCGAAAAAGCCCGATCCACCACCATGTAGACAGCAATGTGGTAGAACCTATAACTTCCAGGAGTTTTGGATCTTTTAACATCTCAAATCCACTGACCAGGTCCGTGTGATGATCCCTGCAGTAGTTCTGAGCCTGCAGCCAGGTGAAATTATTCACTATACACTTGGTGCCCTTGTCTGCAGAAAGAAATACAAGTTATATGACCACTGATTAGTATTATTGCATTACTGTCATCATTATGTTTTGTAAACTCTTTGCAGATTCACTTTGGTAGATTCAAATCATTGTTGGGATTAATTAAGAGAGGAAATAGATGCCTATGCCTTTGCAAAAGGGATCAAAAAGAATAGGTGCCTTAAAGGGGCATTGTGTAATTTTTTTGGCTGAGGGTCTGTCAAGTGCTTTTCTCCATGGAGATGTTATTGCTTTGTCTAAAATGCTTCACAGTATGGCATTAAATCTTTCTAGTTTCATGGAGAAACCAGACCAAGTTACTGTTCAGATCTATAGAGAGGTGACCCCGCTCAGAGTCAGAGCCAGTTTTCCTAGGTATTTTTAATCTATAAAACCATATGTAGTTGAAAAAAATGTAAGGCAGAGCTGTTTAATGTTATATTGTGGAACTTTCAGGGCAGGGCAATGACATAATCATAGAAACAAGCAGGTGACGGGCCCCAGCCAAAAAGTTACATAATGCAACTTTAACAAACATTCTTCGTGTGTCTCATGAACTTGTAATGTAATGTATTGTTCATTACATTAAATAACAGGTTTGTGTGAGAAGAAAAGGTTAATGTTATGTTTATTTGTCTTAAATTTGTAGTCTCACCATCATAGCATAAGAAAACAGACATTTCGTAGCAAAGTTGTGCCTTCCCGTACAAATGCTCATCTGTCTGAATCTTTTGAGCATATACAGTTTCTTACTTGTGTGGGCTCAGAGGTCATCCAGTTTGCTTCTTCTTCTTTATAAACCTGTTCAGGCTGAGACCAGTGCCACTGTTTCTTGCATTCAGTGAATTCAGTGAATGAGTAGTAAAGTCCGATCCAGGCATCTCCACAGCCATTTTGATTAGTGAATATGCTATTCTTTTCAGTCATGTTATTAACTGTCACAAGGTCAGTGTAGTGCTTTCTGCAAAACTGTTGGGCTGCTGTCCAGTTTTTCTTCTGGTCAAAATCATGATAAGCCCGACTGTTACCAACTGTGAGAGAACACAAACCTAAAACATAAAAAAACATTAATATCACAATCAACAAGCACTGGGCAAGTACTAAAAATGTACCACTGATACATTTAGCATGATTGAATAAAACAGTTTTAAATTGAAACCCAAACCATGCACCATAGCTATAATTCTCCAGCTAAGGTAGTCCTGACCAAGACTAACTGGAGATGGGTTCCCTTCTGGCAGGTTAGGTTGCCCCAGCTGTATTGAAGGATGGGTCAAATGCGGAGGATACATTTTTCTTACGGGGACAATAAAAGTGTAACTTAGCTTAAAATTATTTTGCTCAGAAAACTGTCAAATCCTCAAGGGTCTTTTTTGATTTTAAACAGAACTGAAAGTGCTTCTGACAGGTTGGACTATTCATTTGACTAAAACACGGTTAAGATCATTACATTTAAGATTTAATTAAAGATTTTACATTTCTTTTCTTACAATTTAGCATTTTTTTAGGTTTAAAATTTTACTTTATAAATCATGACATATAGTTTTAAAAAACACCTTTATTTTATTGAAAATGTTTAAATGTTTAATGTTTAAATATTAGCAAAATGTGTTTCTTTTGTGTAAATTGTGCTGAAATTTTGGACAGAATTCTCTCCAGTGTGATGTCATCAACACTGAACTCTCTAAAACAGAACTTTACTTCAGGAATAATAAAACATATTTTTCAACTTTTCCTCACAAATTCCTTCTTTATTTGTATAAAACATTTATATTTACAACAGGTATTATCCCACCTAATTAAGTCAAAATTAGAGGATCATCAGAACCTGTCACATGCACTTTAAAGAAAATATAGGCTATAAATATATATTGTAGACATGTTGTAGACATTATTAACGCCACATATAATTCCTAAAATTGTGAACATAACTGTATTTCAACTTAAAAAATAAGAACCTCACCCCAAATTTGTTCAATATTTGTCAAAGCAGAAATACTGTAAACAAGTCACTGATCAGAACACAGAGTTGCAGACTTCAAGATACATATTGAACTGAAAAGACAAAAAAGCCAGCATATAATTGACATTGTGAACTAAAAATATTACATTTTTAAGTGAATTGTAGCTATTATCATCAACATTTACATATTACTACAATTTACCAAACTTTAGGAGAGTGTAAAACATATTTTGTACAAAAAACTAAACTATTCTCATTAAACTAACTCCACTTTAAAGTTAGTATAATTTAGATATAACATACAACACAAGATAAGACTGAAAGGTTTTAGAATTACGCAAGATTTGAATCTGGAAAATATTTTCTGAAATATGGAAACTACACTATAGCTATGACAGCAACTGATTTAAAAAACTGACATTTGCAGTTTAATCTTACAAAAAATGCTTTTAAGATGCATCCACACATAAAGACATACATACAAGTATATATTTCAATACAAAACTACTTACCCGTGTCTTCATTGTCACCCAAGTTTCTCTGAAGTGCTCTATATCACTGTCGAAGTAACATTCTTCTTTGTTTGAGTTATGAAAATTTGGCTTCGGTAGGACCATTGTAAAACACTATATTTAAATACAATTCAAAAGAAAAAAACATTTGCATGACTGTTTACATAGCAGCCTGCTGCGTACATCTTTATATTAGTGAGGATTTTTTTGTTATTTTTGTACAGCATTAGAGTTTGATAAATTCTTCATTTAATTTAGTGCAGCTAATTTATTGCAGTATCAGAGGCCTCAAAACATGCAAAAAAAAAATGTATCACAAAACAAAAATCACCTCATGCAAAGTTAACAAAAATTGGCACAAACATTATTTAGGCTACTCCAATCACCATAGCTGTATTATGCTTTGGGTTGCTGGTTCTCAGCCATGGACCCTACTAGTATAATGAGAGTTATGTATGTAATCATAGATGCAAAGTGCAAAGTGACTGAAAACTGACATAAACATTACTTAGATTACTCTCATAGAAAAAGTCAGATAAACCCTAGCTGTATTATAAAGTAAGATAAAACAACTGGTACACTGCAGTATAAAAATAGGGTGAAGAGGGGCAGGGGGGCAGATAGTTTCCTGGGCAGTGGTCAGGAAGGGAGAATGCTCATGTTGGCCATGATTCAAGGGTATGCATGAGAGGAACGTGTGTACAGGAGCAAGGGCTACCACTTGCAGCGTATATTTTTTTGTTTTGTTTTGTTTTTTGTTTTCTATTTGATTTAATTTGACGACTGAATAACCCTGTATGTCTAGTAGTGTTAACAGTTAACGGTGTACAGGTCTGTTTTTATTACTTAAGAAAGTACGGTAATATTAGCTGACAACCAGTTTTGAATATGAAAATTAAGTTTCCAATGACAAAATACACAGCACACATGAGCAATAACAGAATGTAAATGTCAAGCACGTCATACAGCTTTTATAACACATCTTTAGTTATATAAAAATATAATATATGCGTTTTAACTACCAGTGGTACTAAAGTCATTCGTCGCATATTGATTTAAAGTTCTAAAAATCATACACTAAAGCAGGACTAAGTAAGAGATAGTTTTGTAAGAGATCTCCCCCTTTAAATATTAAAATAAGTCAGAATGCAAATTGCATACAAAAACAGATAACATTATCAAATATTTAAAAAAAAAAAAGTTTGAGAGTGGGATACCCTTGTTGCCATGTTGCAAGGGTGGTTTTCCAGCCAGAGACAGTAGTGGGAGACAACAGACAGTTCAAACACCACAAAAATACATATTTGACCATCGCTGGGAATTACAAACAAATTTAACCAGGTAAAATTTTTATTCAGTTCTGCTTTAACCTAAACTTGTTTTCTTACTTTAAAACAATTTTAAATCAATGATGAATGGAGCAAACAAAATTATATCGTTTGTCAAAATTCTTTTTGACCCACTTCTCATTCTTTTTCGACATCGCTCCAGAAAACCCACAACCATGGCGTTTCTTCCGAATTTCCCAGTTTTCGTGGTCAGATGAGACCCAGTCACCGTTGACCCAGAGCCATTCCTCGAAAAAGCAAGCGTAGAGCAGTCCAACCCAAACAAACTCTGTGTCGGCCATATTTGCTTTGTTTTTGACCATGCTTTGTTGTTGCTCGTCTGTCATCGTGGCCAGATCACCGTAGTTTCTCCTGCAGTAAATCAGAGCCTCCTCCCAGGTCATATTCTTTTTGACCAAGACCACATCATCTGTAACATTAATATATGGGTACATTTAGAACCAAGCAGAGACCCTGGGTTGTGTGCATGTTTTAAAACTACTTGAGAGCTAATACATTATGAGATGGTTGAAGTTTTTTTTGTCCACCATTTTGTCCATGAGCCAGATATTTAGCACCTCAGTGTTCTAATGCCACTGTACTCTTGGGCAAAACACTTCACCCCCCTGACATGTCTGTGCACTAGTGTGAGATTATGTAAATGATGGAGCGAACAGCAAATTTAAGTTAATTTAAAGTAGAAAACAGTTTCAGAAAACTTACCATCATAGCAAATGAAGGGCTGAGTTTTGGAACAGTTCTCCCTCTTTGAACTGTTGTCATCATCAAGCTTCTGACAATATGAACCACAGAAATCTTCTGACTGCTCTGTTGGGGATCTGAACAAACCAATCCACCACAGAAGGTACAGGCCCTGGTCTATAAGATCTGTTTTGCAGTGACTTTGGTTTGTCTGGTCCAACCCACTGACCAGAGTCTTTTGCCGTTTTTGACAGTAGTGCAGAGCCTCACACCAAGTCAACAGTTCATGCGTTGGTTGACACTTGTATGACTGGCCTTGATTTTCTATATAATGAAAATAACCAAATGGAAAAAATTTAGAGCTCTCAAAAACAAGTATATATTTGGCTACAGAAGAATAATAAAAGATTTTCTTACCACAACACATAAAACGGCTTTTTTCTTCACAGGATTGATTGTGCCAGGACAATTCAACATCATCATTATTGTGGTAAGTAACATATGCACAGTTTCCATCACTTTGTCCATTTGTTCCTCCCTTTATTTTACTTGAATCATTGAGGATATTCCCATCAATCCAGCGCCACGTTGCATTGCTCTGTTCAGTGGAGTTCAGGAGTCTAACCCAGGCACCTGCACAGCCTTCATCTCTTGGGCAGACAGAGCTCACATCGTTCTGGTCAGTCACTGTGGCCAGGTCTGTATAGTTGCTTCTGCAGAACTCTTCGGCTTCCAACCAGGTTTTGTTCTGATTGATAAAGTGATACACACGTTTGTGACCCACTGAGAGGGAACAGAGACCTAATAACAAAACACAAATATTATTGTCATAGTGTAAGTCATACATTATAAACGTTTAATATATCCCACAAAACAGACAACTCACTGGTCATGACAAGAAGCAGCAAAGTCTGATGCATCTTGACCTGAAAACAAATAAACTAACATACACATTTTTGGTCTGGAATTAGTCTTAGAAGAGTTTTATTTTCTGTTTTTATATAGTTTTATAATAATACACAAAAGTGAAAAGTGAATCCCCTTTAATAGCCTTCACTGTCATGGTTTTAAAATATCAGTTACTTAGGAGTGAATAACTTTTTGAGATGGTGTGTATACTGTTTGAGAATAGCCATCTAAAATCTATTATTATTCACAGGAGTAAAGCAGCGCATTAATATCTAAACAGTGCAGCATAAAAGACAAACATTTGAAAAAGCTTGTTTGCAATTATGAATGCAAATTAGCAGGTGAAATTATTATTTGTTCAAGGATTGACAAAAGAATCAAACATATACTGATTTTGGTTGTGTTTATACTTGTCCTGTTCTAGTCCTGGTTTAGTCTTGGCCTGTTCCAGGATTGGTTCTGCAATTTTGATGTAGCGCACCTTTTAATCAACTCATCCATTTACAGTCAAGAATTATTGCTTAAGTGCATATGGCATGTTTTCAAGTTTTTTCTAATTATTTCTTGGTTTGGTGGGATAGTATCTGTGGTTAATATTCATAATTGGTTTATAAAGTAAGAGTCAGTTTGTCGAAAAAATTGAGAGGGAAGAACAAAAATACAGGAAAAAGTTAAGATGGAACCCCTCTACCTACACCCAGCGACCAAAATTTCTACACAAAATTCACAATACACAATTTATATGCAATGACGGCAGTTCAAAAATGCATTTGACACAATAAAGGTGTTATTATTTTAAGGTGCATTGCGTAACTTTTCTTTTGGAGGGCCCATCAAATGTTTTTTTCCATGGAGGTGTCATTGCTTTGTCTGGAATGTTTCATAATATGGCATTAACCCGTTCTATCAGCATGTAGACCAAACCAGGCCAAGTTACAGGTCAGATCTGTGGAGAGGTGGCGCCGCTCACAGTCAGAATGCCTGATTTTCAAGGTAGTTTTGAGCAATAAAACCACCTGCAATTGAATAAATGTAAGATAGAGTTGTTTAATGTCACATTGTCGAACATTCCACGCAGCGCAATCCATAGAAATTGAAGGTAATGGACCCACATCAGAAAAGTTACACGGTGCACCTATCATTTTTATTGTCTAAACATAACTATTGTGTAATTTGTATTTTTTGTGAACAGGTTTTGCCCCTAGTTTACATTATGTTGTAGTAAAATATGATGTCTAACCTGTCATTCGCTTGAACCAAATTCAAGTTTAAAGGTGCACTGTGCAACTTTTCTAGTGGAGGGTCTGCTACCTGCTTGTCTCCATGGAGATGTTATTGCTTTGCCTGGAATGTTCCATGGTATGACATTAAACACATCCATCTGGCATTTATTCATTACAGGTGTTTCTGTTTAACGCTCAAAAATATGATAACTGCTTCTGTGAAATGGTTGCCCCTCTCCACAGATCTGAATTGTAATGTAGTGTAGTGCTGCAACCTGCTGGTCTCCCTTGTGATCGATAGGTTCAATCTATACAGAGGAACATTCTAGAAAAAGCAACTACATTTCCCTGGAGACAAGCAGGTGTCAGTGAAATGTTGTACAGTGCAAAATTAAATATACTTTGAAATGAGGAGAAATACTCACCATGTTCTTCTTTGGAGCTCTGGAGTTAACTTGTTTTCTGTCTCTCAGATATAACGTGTGCAGTATCAGACTCCTCTTTCAAAATATGAAAAGTCTATTCATTGCGCGATAAGATCCAGGAACAACGGGAGCTTTTATTACCTCCATAAACATGTATCCAAATAGAGGTCTGTGTAATTTCTCAGTTCACCAAGTTTGATGCATAACAAAAGAAACATTTAATTCTGTCAACTGGACAAAAGTGTTTTTTTTTTTGAGTGAAAGCGTTTCACTGCTCATCCAAGCGGCGTTTCAGTTAAAACTAGTATCAGAACTTAGTTTTGTTTATTTAGTTTATTTGACATGTACAGGAGCATTAATCATAGAAACATTAAAACTCATTTGGACAGGTATCGATACTAAAAATGTCACATTCACAGGACAGACATGAACCTTTTCCTGAATAGCTTTGATGATGTTGAGCTGTGTCAGAACAAGTTTAAGACCACACAGATTAGTATACGCCCATGGACCATTTATACATTTATAAGTCCGCATCGTAATATAAAAGAAAGTACTATTGCTTCATATTGAAAATCACATTAAATATCGTTTAATTTCCCTCTCAAAAAAGTTTTTCAGTTAGTCACTTTCCTGTTGAAAATCACCTAAACTGGACCATGAACACTTGTTTAGATCACAGGCTACTGAAAATGTGTTGTTTCAATTTAATTTTGTTTTGTCTTTTTTTCCACAGAGTATTTTCCAACTTTTTAGCCTGTGTCTGCTAATGTGTGCATTGTGTAATTGTGCATTGGTAACTAAAGAACATTCCACCACACACATATTGGCCTACATATAGTATGAATTATGACTTAGTGGGATAGGTCAGATTTGCTTTACTTATAACCAAGACAACATTTTGTTAGGGTTTAGATCAATGTTTATTGAAAAAATACACTTAAAAACAGACAGTACTGCCCCACAAGACATATGCTAAAATCTGAAAAAATAAAATAAAATAACAACCATAACTGCAATGAATCAAAAGTGAAAGGTAAACTAAAACCCTAGTGATTTTCAAAATGTTCTATACATTTTATGTGTGTTAAAAATATTAAATAATAAAATAAAATATATATTTGTAAGGTAGAGAATTGTGTGCATTTAAGTATGTTTTTCCTACTATAATTAAATCTTTAACAGTTTCTTCATGGAGCCCTTTTTAATCCTTCATGTATAAATTGTACTAAACAAATAAACTTACTTTCTGTATGGAACTAATGACAGACCCTTTGAAGAATAGAATTGATTAGAATATTTTTTATAAATATGATGACAACTTAAGATTTAATTTGAAGACTGGATAACGCTCTAAGTCCAGTTGTGGTAACAACTTACAGTGTACAGGTCTGTTTTTATTACTGAAGAAAGTACAGTAACATTAGCTGACATCCAGTTTTGAATATGAAAATTAGGTTTCCAATGACAAAATACACAGCACACAAGAGCAATAACAGAATGTACATGTCAAGCACGTCATACAGCTTTTATAACACATCTTTAGTTATATGAAAGGTAATATATGCGTTTTAAATACCAGTGGGACTAAAGTCATTCGTCACTATATCAGTTTTAAATTTGAAGTTAAACTGTCTTTGTTGCAGTTAAAAATTATGCAGTAAAGCAGGAGTAAGTACCTTTAGTAACAGATCTCCCCCTTTAAATATTGGAATAAGTCAGTATAAAAATCACATACAAAAACAAATAACGTTGTAAAATATAAAAAGAGCCTGAGTTTCTGAGGGAAGACAACAGACAGTTCAAACACCACAAAAATACATATTTGACCATCGCTGGGAATTACAAACAAATTTAACCAGGTAAAATTGTTATTCAGTTCTGCTTTAACCTAAACTTGTTATCTTACTGTTAAAACAATTTTAAATCAATGATGAATGGAGCAAACAAAATTATGTCGTTCTTCAAAATTCTTTTTGAACCACTTCTCATTCGTTTTCGACATCGCTCCAGAAAACCCACAACCATGGTGTTTCTTCCGATCTTCCCAGTTTTCGTGGTCAGATGAGACCCAGTCACCGTTGACCCAGAGCCATTCCTCGAAAAAGCAAGCGTAGAGCAGTCCAACCCAAACATACTCTGTGTCGGCCATATTTGCTTTGTTTTTGACCATGCTTTGTTGTTGCTCGTCTGTCATCGTGGCCAGATCACCGTAGTTTCTCCTGCAGTAAATCAGAGCCTCCTCCCAGGTCATATTCTTTTTGACCAAGACCACATCATCTGTAACATTAATATATGGGTACATTTAGAACCAAGCAGAGACCCTGAGTTGTGTGCATGTTTTAAAACTACTTGAGAGCTAATACATTATGAGATGGTTGAAGTTTTTTTGTCCACCATTTTGTCCATCAGCCAGATGTTTAGCACCTCAGTGTTCTAATGCCACTGTACTCTTGGGCAAAACACTTCACCCCCCTGACATGTCTGTGCACTAGTGTGAGAAAACAGTTTCAGAAAACGTACCATCATAGCAAATGAAGGGCTGAGTTTTGGAACAGTTCTCCCTCTTTAAACTGTTGTCATCATCAAGCTTCGCACAATATGAACCACAGAAATCTTCTGACCGCTCTGTTGGGGATCTCAACAAAACAATCCACCACAGAGGGTACAGGCCCTGATCTGTTTTGCAGTGACATTGGTTTGTCTGGTCCAACCCACTGACCAGAGTATTTTGCCGTTTTTGACAGTAGTGCAGAGCCTCACACCAAGTTAACAGTTCATCCGTTTGTTGACACTTGTATGAATGGAGTGGATTTTCTATATAATGAAAATAACCAAATGGAAAAATTTTGAGCTCTCAAAAACATGTATATATTTGGCTACAGACGAATAATAAAGGATTTTCTTACCACAACACATAAAACGTCTTTTTTCTTCACAGGATTGATTGTGCCAGGACAATTCAACATCATTATTGTGGCAAGTAACATATGCACAGTTTCCATCACTTTGTACATTTGTTCCTCTCTTTATTTTACCATCAGTCCAGCACCACGTTGCATTGCTCTGTTCAGTGGAGTTCAGGAGTCTAACCCAGGCACCTGCACAGCCTTCATCTCTTAGGCAGACAGAGCTCACATCGTTCTGGTCAGTCACTGTGGCCAGGTCTGTATAGTTGCTTCTGCAGAACTCTTCGGCTTCCAACCAGGTTTTGCTCTGATTGATAAAGTGATACACACGTTTGTGACCCACTGAGAGGGAACAGAGACCTAATAACAAAACACAAATATTATTGTCATAGTGTAAGTCATACATTATAAACGTTTAATATATCCCACAAAACAGACAACTCACTGGTCATGACAAGAAGCAGCAAAGTCTGATGCATCTTGACCTGAAAACAAATAAACTAACATACACATTTTTGGTCTGGAGTGAGGCTTAGAAGAGGACATAATTCTAGTTAATTCCTGCTTTAATTATGTTTTTCTCTTCTTATTTTATAATGAAAGGTTCTTGAGTCGTCCAAGAAAGTCAATGCAGAAGAGTATCATCATATTTTATAGTATCAGTTACATGTGAATATCTCTTTTAAACAGACCTATTACCTTAGCTGGTTACAGATTCAGAAGCCTACTTACAAATACTTGAACATTTCAAGTTGAGGTGGTGCCTGAAATGTTGAGAATGTCCTATTAAAAACCTGAAATTATTCATACTAAAAAGTATTCTCTAAAATATTCTCAAAAAGCTTTCTCATGACATGACATTATTTCCATTGGCTAGAATTATTAATAAATCATTTTGAAGATGCATCAATGTTTTATATTTTATCATTTATTGTATTTAACTGAAGTGCACAGTGCACAGATTATAGATCTCAGTGAGACAGGATGCCCTGCATTAGATTTAACTACAAGCTACTTTCCGTCTGCCGTTCTTGGGCAAGTCTAGACAGCCTACTTATATAAAAGCAAATAAACACTATATCTATCAACATTTTGTCAGTAACAATGCCTGCTGATAATTACAACTATTTATTTAATCACGTGGTATTTAAAATAGTCAAAATGCATTAATACTACTAGCCAATAAAATTCAAAAGCTTAAAATTCATAAACTTAAAATAAACAAAACCCAACCCAATAAAATTTTAACATTATCCTCTAAATCAAGGGTCTCCAACCTGTAGTTCGACCCCTTCAAAGGAGCTCACCAAGGGATTTATGTGATTAATTACAATTGTAAATGTGCCATTTGTGCACTAATAATTATTATTTTAAATAACTATATTTTAGTTATTTATTTCATGGACAGTGCAGATTAATGAATACTTTTGAAAATATATCATAATTGGCCATTTTTCATATGTAGTGACAGAAGTTAATGTCAGTCTAAAAACAAAAAAGAATAAAAGTAAATCTAAATTATAAGCATCTAACTGTTCCCCATTCAAGGCTTACTGTGGCTCAATTTCTTGTAACCTCTAAATTTTGTAAAGGAGCTCACCAGAGGAAAAAGGTTGGAGACCCCTGCTCTAAATTGTACAGTTAATCAAATTCATAGTTGAATTTGGAGAGATACTCACCTGTTTTAGTGATGCTCCTCTTTGCAGCTCGAAGTTGACTTGCTTTCAGTGTCTCAATTATAACATGATCAGCAACAGACTTCTCTTTTAAAATATGAAAATTCAGATATTGCGTGATAAGATTCAGGAACACAGGGAGCTTTTTTCATCCCCGTGAACAAATATCCAAATAGTCATTTTTACTTCCTTCTGGAACATAACAGTGAGCTATTTTATATTTCAAAACTTGATCAGGTTTAAAGAAATGAGCAGATTTTCATAGCTATGTAGATAAATTTGAATGTAAATATGATCATGAAAACATGAAACAGAAATAGACAAGATGCATCACCCAAACAGAGATACAAAATAATTGCGAAATAATATTCATTAGTAAAATATTAACACACAAAATTAAATTGCTCAACATACATTTTCCACAAGTAAGGCTGCCAATCAGGCGCCATCAGTCCCTCCAACCACCACATTCATACTAGGCAATGTAGGTTAAGTGTCTTGCCTAAGACCACAATGATGGAACTTGGTCCAACATTCAGGTTGAGGGATCACTGCTCTAATCACTGAGCCATGTCTTCTATTTGTTTTAATACAGCTCAAGCTCATTTTAAAGCTTTTCAGGAAAGGTTAATTCTGTCCTGTAACTGTGACTTTTCTAGTATCAATACCTCCTCAAATGATTATCTAGTTTCGATACTAGTTTAAGTATTGATTAGTATTTGACTGTCACTACTTTTGAGAATACTACATTTTAGACCGTGCATCCAGCGAAACTGCATGCTTTGGTTAAACTGACACTTTAATCAACTGCAGTTTGTCTGGTAAAACTATTTTAGATGAGTTGCCAAAACCTAAACAAATTGAGTTGTAAGAAAGCTATTACTTTACTGAATAACAGCCAAGCATATATTTTACTCAATGAGTTTTAAAGAACTGCCACTTCATTCAAACAAGTGTGAAAACTATATGAATTTAAATACGTCTTACATCAAGGTCACTGCTTCTCCCAGTGGAATAAATCTTCATTAATTAACCAATCAGCTCGCAGGCTACTTTACAATCTCTGGACGACTTGTACTTGAAGTTGCATATAATACTAGACAGGCCATAATTGAAACATCTGCATGAAGTTAAGTGGTGAACATTGCAGAGTAAGCAGTAATAGCCTCTAGCCTATAAACGCCATTGATTTTACATCAGTTTGCACACAGCGATAGAGAAAACAGCTACTGCTCCTGCTAATGCGGTTGGATCGTGGTTTGGTGGCGACAAAACTGCCCAAAGCAAAAAAGAAAAAAAAATAAATTTGAAAACTAAGTCCATGGGGAACAGAAGGGGGCAGCGTAGTTTAATTGAGGTCTGTCTGAACGCAGTAGGAGCTGTGAATGGACTAAAAAGAGAGAAGAAGAGAGGGAGGAAAAACAAACTGTTGATAATTTGTTCAATCAAAGTGGAGTCAAAAAGTGCAAAATCGAGACTAGGGGGATTATCGTGCAACAATTATGAGGTTCAGGTTGACACGGGGGAAATATTAGAAGAAATAAGAGAGAGATGAGTTAAAAAAAAAAAAAAAAAAAAAAAGACAACATTCAGGACAAAACCAAAGCAAATGACAGTTGAACCACTATTAAATCAGCACTAAACCTGAAATAAGGTCTCTATAGTATCTATTATAGCAGCCATCTGTAGGGTTATTGATATATATATATATTTACCAGTGGATAACAGATGTGAAACCTGTTCTCCCTGCCTCCTCACCTGGCCTTTAAACTATATACTGTATTTTCCAGACTATTAAGCGCATCTGAATATAAGCCGCATCAACTAAATTTTTATACAATTTTTAAATTGTACATGTAGGTCGCACCTGAATATAAGCTGCAGGTGTCCACGTCTTTAAGAATGTTTTCAAGTTCAGGCCGTCCGCTTTTATCGCCTCTCAAAGTTTTTGTCGTCTTTTCGCATGGAGTCAGTTTGTTACGCTGCCGTCACCAAAATCTGACCATCGACTCATTGATGTCGAGCTCACGTGCAGCAGCTGCTCTGTTTCCTTCTTCCACAGCCACATCAGTCACTGTTAACTTAAAAGCTGCATCATCCGCGTTTCTTCGTGTGTTTTCCATGACGAAGGTGAGTGTAAGCGCAAAATAACACAAAACACAATCAAACGAGCATCTTCCTTGGCGTATCTTCCTCAGTGCATCACACCCGTCTATCCCCACTGCCCCTTTTTTGTGAGAATACAACAGGGGCGGGTCAGCCAGTCTAATTACATGTGGTAGCTTTAATGACACTGAATTTATGATTAGATGTGGTTGAATTTGGATCATGATTATAAAATAAAATAGGAAAAAAGGCTTTTAAGTTTTAAAAGGGTCTTATGTGAAATGAAATCTTCAAAAGGTGCATTGTGTAACTTTTCTGGTGGAGGGTCAGCTCATTACTTATCTCCATGGAGATTTTGGAGTTATTGCTTTGCCAGGAATGTGCCACAATATGGTATTAAGACTTGGCCATTTCCATAAAAACAAGATTATAAGATTATAGATGCTGTGCCCAAGGACATAACATCTAACACCACCAAGCAAAGTTACACACCTACTTTAATTGAACTGTGGAATATTTCAGACAAGCAAAAACATCATCACATAGACAAGCAGATAAACCTTTAAAGCACTCCACTGACAATGAAACTGAAATAATTAAATACATTTAAAGACATACACTTTTTGCTCAAATAATACATTTTGTGCCCCCGCTCCCCTAAACCGTAGTGTATAGTGGTACGGTGGGGGGTGCGTGTGGATTATTTCCGAGTTGAAAGTGGTTGTGAACTTTTGGATTGGAGCGTCTTAAATGTCAAAATGAGCCTGAGCTGAAGTGACAGAGTTTGTGAGGAACAGGCCGGAGGAGCTGGGGCTAAAATAACACCACACAGACCATCAGAGCCCGGGGGCCACAAAGGAGTAGGTCCACTCCAATGAAAACCACCGGCATAAGTTTAAAGACTGATTTAAAGTCACTGTGGGAGTCCAACCGCTCTGTAGCACTCTCCACTTTATGCTATACCAAGAGAGAGTCAGGCAATTAACCAGATCATTTGTGATTTAATAGAGTGAGTACTTGATTTGCCCAGAAACACATGTAAAGAATCATTAAAGACGCATTTTTAATTCTTACTAGTTTATAATTGTTGTTCACTATTCAAACACTAAATAAACATGATAAACTTGGCTCAAAAACCTTTAAGGTGAGCTGTGTGCCAAATCATTAATATCACAGTGTTCTTTTAACAGCAATGGCTCTCAAACTTTTTCAACCAAGAAAAGACTTATCGAGTACCACCAGATCAGAAGCAGGTCTAAACTAGGGCTAAAACAGGTCTAAAACAGGTCTAAAACAGGACTCAAACAGGACATTATGACCAAAGTATTTCCAATCAAAAGTGCAATTCAGAACCACCGTTCAGAAAAATGCCAAGCCCTATGTGATATAGGTCAAATCACTGTATAAATAGAATCTTGATCAGTCCCCCCCCCGCAATATTGATCGACCATATCAAAAACTGACTTTTTTTTTTCCTTCTTAAAGGTACACTATGCAACTTTTCTGAAGGAGTGTTCTGCACGGCTTTGTTCAGACATTAGTTCTTTGCCTGAAATCTTATTGATCTTGAACTGAATCAACTACAGGTGGTCCCATATCCTTAAAAACATGCTTTCTTATGGGTTTACACTAGGGGTCTCCAACCTGTAGCTCGGGAGCTACTAGAAGCTCTCCACCCCCTTCCAAGTAACTCGCCAAGAGATTTGAGAATTGGGAATTATACCATTGTGCTGAATAACAAAAATTGTATTAATTCCATGCCTATTACCATTGTAAATGTATAATTTTGAAGCCCAACTTTGTGCACTAGTAAATGAACAATTGTTTATGTTTTGCAGACATCTAACTGTACCCAAAGGCTTGCTCTCTTTTTTATAATCATCTCAATTTCTTGCGGCCGCTGAAATTAGTAGCTCTCTGGCAAATTTGTTTTGTAAAAGGTAGCTCACTGGAGAAAAAAGGTTGGAGACCCCTGGTTTACCCCAACTGCTGGTTGAATTTGGCACATACTTTGAGGAGGTTACGTGCGAATAGCCTGTTACACCAACAACGACAAAAGCGGTGCATACTTGATCAAGGCAGCACTGTCAAAATCTCTTGAATATTTGCTTTTAGTTATTTAACACAGTTTTGTTTATTGAACTCTGCTCCAAACTAAATGCTCTCAACAGGATTGGTTGTAGTCCTCTCCATTAAAAAGATCCACACTGATCATTGAAAATTTTAACATTATATTAACTGTACTGTAATTGTAATTGTACTACTGAGTTCTATTTTACCAGGTCACTCAAAATCTCTCTAAATGAAATGACACCTTTATATAGCATTTTTCCACCTTCAAAGCTCTTTAGATAAAGGAACCACTCTCCCATTCACACACACACACTCACCCGCCATTGTGCACAGACACTGGGGGCAAGATAGGTCAAGCGTCTTGCCCAAGGACACAGCAGCATTCTTGGAGCTAGAATCACACTGCCAACCTATGATCTGTGTCAGTGGATTTGACCACTCTGAAAATGATGTTTATATCGCGAGCGAGATTCGAACTACCAACTAGGGATGGGCATTCGATGAAATTTTCTTAATCGATCGTCGGAAGAATTAACGATCGATTATCAATTAATCATTAAAGGTTGTATAGAGGATTTTCCAAGGAACGAGAAATCCAGTGACTGTTTGTCCTTTTTCAAATGTTGCGCATGCGTGAAACCACCCCCCCTCCCCTACAGCTCCCTACGTAGAAACGCCTCCTCCAGCCTCCTCCTTACGCCAGAAACTGGTTTGTTTACAGCCGGTGCACTGCACATGACTTGTAAACAACTAACTACAGTGTTGGTTAGATAAGGCGGAGAAGTGAGGAGCGGGGGAGCGGGTGCGCGGACATTTCGTGCGCAGACGAGAAGTGAGGAGCAGGGAGAAGAGTGGAGCGGGGAGAGAGGAGAGGAGAGAGGGGAGGGGAGCGGGGCGCGGAGATTCCGTGCCCGGAGAAGTGAGGAGCAGGGGGAAGAGCGGAACGGGCAGCGGGGAGAGGAGCAGGAAAGGGGTGCAGAGAAGGGTGTGCGGAGATTCCGTGCGAATGAACTAGCTACAACACGCAGCCGCAAGCGGACTCTTTCTTTGCCTTGAAAATTACGTTTTCAGACATAGGATATCTCTTTCATGTCCTGAAAAACGTTTGTCTAGCTCTTGGAAATAAAGTACGTTTTCATAATAAGCAGAAGTGACCTGTCCAGGAGTAATTTGGCGACCAATGCGTCAGTCTTTAGACCCTGCGTCTGCTTCAGTTGCGCCATCGCTGGAATGAATCTACAAGAATCACCTTAGTTTGGCTTCGCTACTTTTCCGCTTGTCTTCTTCTTTCAGCGACCTCAAAAACTGACTTTCTTTTGGGTATAACTGCTCCTGGATTCTTGTCTGCCATTGCAACAAACTTTGTGCTAACTGCGAGGAAGATATAGGTCAAAAAAAGCCGCTAAGAACTGTTGCGTTGGTGGAGTAAACAGCGTCTGTGCGTCTTGCGTCTGTGGACTGCGTGACAGGCGTACGTAAACCACGTAATGGCAGCGCGCAGGCAAGTCAGTTACGCTAGAAACGTAGGGAGTTTGATTGACAGCCTGTCAACTAACAGATAATGAGGCAGTGTCATTATCTATTGGCAAATGTTTAGCCCCACCACGTCCAGAGTTGATGAATTTTTATTCTCTTTTTTTTTGGTCATCATAATTACAAGGCTACTGCATCTCTATAATGCTATCATTGACAATTTGAAACAAAAAAAAATCCTCCATACAACCTTTAAGGCTTTTATATTAAAATTATCATCATTATTACTAGCTGCACTACTAATCTGCATAAATAAATTCAACTTTACGACATATAAACCGTAACGACTCTAGAGCCACATCAATCCGTTTGAGATTACAGAAACGAAACTTAAAACCACATTGTTAATTTGCATAAACTCAGCGAAGATAAAACTACAGCTCTTGTGCGCCGATGTGGTCAATTTCTGTCGGATTAAAAGACATGATTCAGTGGAATACAGGTTAGTGTGACCATATTTGCGTTTGTCAAAACCAGGACACCGTACGGGGGGAGGGAGGTGGGGACTCGTCATCGACATTGCGCGACTCTCACCTGGCAAAACTTTTTCCCACTGGACACCGAAACATATGTTCCTGCTTTATACACTGTGCACTTGGCCTCACACTTGTCCCGAATGCAACGGAAAGCGTGGATTTTCTTGTACAAGTCATCGTTAAATACGCATTTGTGCTTTGGTACGTTGCAGACTGACCGACCGTTTGTGTTTGCTCGCTCCTTCTGAGTGCAGAGAGCTACATGTACAGACCCCTGTTTGGTCACGCTACGCACAGCAACCTACATTCGGTTTGTCGATTAAAATTAACGTAATCGATGAAATTCTTAATGATCAATTATCGATTAATCGACTAATCATGCCCATCCCGTATCCTTTGTATCTGTGGACAAACAAACAATTAACTGAGCTACTGTCGCAAATACAATAGTGCAACAACATTTAAAGAAATACCAAAGCTTCAAAAACTACATAAACTGAAAATTACCAGCCATGAAAAAACCTCCGGAGGCAAAGTTTGATTTAAGTGAGACACATTTTGGCCATTTTGTGAACCGCACAGTGAGGTCCAGACAGAAAATGTGTTTCTAAAAATATCTATATGAAAGGTGAGCAATGCTTGTAATTCAAACCTTGTTGGTCCAATCGATCCTAAGAGTCTTTCGTAAAATTGCATCACGTAAGGTACTTTTTAACACAATTTGGTCACCTTTAAAAATAGCTTGTAGTTTTCATCGCGTCAGTTTTTTTGGCCAGTTATGACTCTGCAGGTGTAACCAAAAGTTTCAGGTCCCAGAGGGTA
Source organism: Boleophthalmus pectinirostris (assembly GCF_026225935.1). Classification (NCBI taxonomy): domain Eukaryota; kingdom Metazoa; phylum Chordata; class Actinopteri; order Gobiiformes; family Gobiidae; genus Boleophthalmus; species Boleophthalmus pectinirostris. The sequence continues at coordinate 627,124 of NW_026571115.1, read as the reverse complement.
GGGAGAGGTGTAAGTAAAATATAAGTCTATCGCTGGACAGAGGGGACAATTCATCTCTGTCATAGAAGCCAAAGTTTGGACTCACTCCAAGGTCAGGTGCAGATCCCGTGTGGAGGGGGGGGCTGGTTTGAGAGGGGACGGAGGCAACAGGGGGCCAGGTGATAGATGCCAGGTGGTGTTGTCACGATACTAACATTTCAAACTTGATACAATACAGATTCTGATACCACAAAGTAGTAAAAATAAACATCAATCATAGTACTTTCTTTTATATTCCCATATGTGTGTAATCCCTCAGTGGTCCAGGTAGGTCCCATAGTGATCCTTGGGCGTCTACTAGTCTATGTGCTCTTATACTTGTTCTGATACAGCACAACATCATTCTAAAGTTATTCAGGAAAGGCTCCTTCCTGTCCCGTGATGGTGACTTTGTTAGTATTGATCCACGCCCAAACGAGTATCTAGTTTTGATACTAATTTCAGTATTGATTAGATATTTTTGACAAACCTAAGTCTGCTTCTTTATAACGATTTCGGCCTTCATTTTTTTGAAAGTTGCTGGCAAATTTTCAGAGTCGCGTGTTGCATCTTTTTTTAGCTTGCTCCCGAGTGGCACTTTCAAGTCATAAAAGAGGTGAGTTTTTATCGGGTTTTTTTTCAGTTCTGTTTTATGCTAATAGACTCAGTAATGACCAAACAGTATAAAAATGACTGAAAAACAAGCGTTAATGCTTTAAAGTCATTATTTATATTAAAGCTGAAATATCAAACTACACCATCTTCATCTAATTAAATGACATTTTATTTATTGACAACATAAGGTGGAACAGAGCATTTTGAGTTTTGGAGGTGTAGACAGACAAATAATAAAGGGTTTTGAGAATGAGAATGAAACAAAACACAACTATAAACACATTTTTGATGAGGTAATAACATTATAAAGATGGCTTAAAACTCACAACATGCCATTTAGGACCTTTAAAAGTACGCACATAACAAAACATTTAACTAGTTGCTTCTATTTGCGGCTTCTTTTTGTAGGGCTCAAGTCATATGTTTGAGTTTTTTTCAAAGGCTTGGTCGCTTGTTGTTCTCTGAAAACCTGGCAACCTTGTCCAGGTGATGTGTAGCATTTGGTATCTGGCACTGACAATGAAACAAGGTCAGGGCGAAGGAAGAGCGGAGGTCTGAACTCAAACATTATTCAACCTGGACTCAGCTGTTTGTCACATACAGTTTCACTCAAAACAAAAGCACCGTTTTAAAAGGGGCTCTTACCATGAAAACATTTGACTTGTGAATTGTAGTTAGCTTTCCTTACTTCTTACTACTATTTTCCTTCCTTACTGCTAAACTGGATAGTACTTGGAGGACTAAAGACGACAGTGAGGGAATGAAGGGCGGGGTCTGGACATATGTATGAGGAACCATGTGATTGGTCTAACAGGTATCCATGCTTCAAACTCTCCTCCTTAATCAGGTGTTTGTATCAGAAACACCTAGCTGTAATCGGGGCAGTTCTGTGTGATGTCACATAGTACTTGAAACTGCAGTGGCCACTAGAGGTAGAGGTCTACATGGGACATAATTTTCAGTCCCACTCCTGCCTACGCCCGCAAAGAATTGTAAGTTTCATTCTAACTTCCGCCCACAACATTTTGCCCCGCTCCCACCATCAAACACCACCTCAGATTAGATCACATCCGCAAGTTTAGGTTACTTAAAATGTTTTTATTAATGTTAAAAAAATATCCAGCACAAATTATGTATGATAGGCATACTTTAATCATTTGTATATTTTACATCACACTCATATTTAGTTTGCCCATTTTGAGCCTTCAAAATGTGTCTCGCACCGCACTGTTTTGCGTCGGGTCCCGCGGAAGTGCAGGGCTCTAACTGGAGGGAGCACACACTCAGGTTTTGACAATTTCTGACCACAGCGCTGCAAAAGTACCTAGTTCGCACTAAAATGGCCAAAAAGGGCTAGGGACAGTTGACAGTGCTATTAAAACACTATATAGAGTTTAGCAGCAAAATAAAGTTGATTTAGTGTTCAGTCCCAATTTAACACCAACACAGCAAATCAAAACCACCAACAGTGATAAGAAGTAGAGCCCGACCGATATGGATTTTGTTGTGGCCGATATGAAACCGATATAATGGGAGTTGGAGCTGCCGATAGCAGATATAATTGTCGATATATTTAGTGATGTAAAAATTCACTGTAAGTCTTGAATTATTAAAAAAAAAACTTAAGTTTACGTTTGGCTCTGGTGGATTCTAAACTGCGTTTATTTAGGCAACATTTATTGTTATTCTGCCTCTTTACATGATATGTCATAGGACTAAAACAGGTCTAAGGCAGGTCTAAAGCAGGTCTAAAGCAGGACTAAAGCAGGACTAAACCAGAACTGAACCAGGACTGAAAAAGGACTAAACCAGGACTAAAACAGATCTAAACCATGTGTAAAACAGGACTAAACCAGAACTGAACCAGGACAGGAGTGTCCGGACTCGGTTTCTCTCTCTCTCCCTCACTCGAGCCCAAGATTAGTCTTGGTTTATTTATTTTATGCTGAATATATATATGGACTTTTTTTTTTACCCTATGCACACGCAGATTTTTGAAAGTTTCGTTTTTAGCCGCTGCTACTGTCAAACTACCACGAGTCTGCATGTGGTGTAAAGAGAAAAAAGTGAGAGAAAGAGAGAGGGTGAGAGAAAGAGAAAACACGGCTCCCAATCCCAATAATCCCGTCGTTCGCTTCAAAGAGCCGGCTCTAAGAGCCGCTTCGATCGCAACCGACCCATAACTCCTAGCTAGTAAATAAACTACTGCTATTAGCCTTTAGCCGTAAAAACGTGCGCGCCGCGGTAATTAATTATATGAATAAATGTGGATCATTCACACTTCTATTCACAGCTCATTTACATATCAATGCTGGTCCAGTAACAAATAAACTGCCAATATAGTCACTTTACAATAGACCAATAGAAAACAGCCTGTTTATATGTGAGAGCTACAGCAGCTAATCGCTAACCTATCAGAACGAACCAAAACCAGCTTCAAAGTCGACATATTATCAACAATCACCGCTTACACAGGCTCCTCCTCACATCACAAGTCTGCACTAATAAATGTCCTTTTACTCCAGACTCAAAAAAAGAATAGAATCTCAGGGTTGCGCACATGGATCTATGTCTGCGGGTGTAAACAAACACATGTGACTCTGGTGGTGTGTTCAGGACACACACACAGAGACAAATGACTCCGCAGATAAATACTGATGAGGAGCCACATGTTAGGACATTTATCTGTCTGTAAATTGGATTAAATGAACATAATGTAGAGAGTCTTAGCTTTATAACGAGGTATAACATGCCCACGTGAAATATCGGCCCCTATCAGCAAGCATATGGGCCAATAGCCGATATGCCTCCAGCTGCTCATATTGGCCGAGAATATCGGTCAACCGATATATCGGTCGGGCTCTAATAAGAAGTCTCAACTCTTCCCATACTGCATGCTTTCACTGAGATTAAAAAGAGTTGAGCTAATCACTGACAAGTGGAAATCACAACTCACACATCACACACATCAGCTGCCATCTCAATAAAGACAAAGATCAAAGTCAAACATGCATCACTTTAAATACAACTCAGTCAAAGTTAGGGAATAATACATAATAAAAGCTGATTTTGTCTCATATATCCCCTTCTAAAGGTGTCCAACGAAGCCAACTTACATCTAGTACAAGGGTTAATGTTTTGTCCTTTCAGCCACAATAGATTATATAAAGTATTATTTACTTAATTACTGTCCCTTTATGACCTCTTATGATCAGTTACATCCCACTTATATTCCACTGATTACTTGATCAAAAATTCTGATTGTTATTTTGAAAAGTCTTAATGATTCTTTGCATCAACATTCCCTGGGGGTACCATGCTAACTGTAGGCATGCTCTGTGTGAGGGCTTGCTACTCAAGTTACACATTAATCTGAGCTTTATTTCAACACAATCTGACCAAAAAGAATCAACTCACCCGTTGTAGTTCCAACTGTTAAACAAGTCCCACTCAAATAACATTACAGTCACAAGCCATCTACTCCTAAGCAGGACCATGAATGCTTGTATTGATCAAACTCCTGAATATGTGTGGTTTTCAGACCATCATAAAACGTTTTGCTAATGTGTGCATTGTGTCCTGAACATTCCATCATGCACATACACGCTAAACACCCCAAGCGTGATGTCATTGCAGTAGTATCATTTCCAAAGTTTGAAATGTTGAGCCAAAAAATAATGTAACCCCATGTGTAAATCTGCTAGTATTCATATTACAAGCAAATTTGTTCAGCACCACTTTGAAACCATCACACGAACACTTTTTTTAACCAAGCAGACATATTTTAAAACACAAACTTTTCAGAGCAAAGTTTGACCGCCCATGAATCCGATCAGCGAGTGTGTAGATGCAGTTTGTGTATTAAAAAGGGGCATAACTCACCAGAAAGACCCTGTACGCGTCCTTCCTGGTGACTGGGCCCCAACACGGGTCGGTGTCATTGTACTTCACGCTGCCTGTGCTACACGAATGGTTCCCGCTGTAAAAACAGACAAACAACTTTATCAGAAGTGCAAAAACATGAATGAATAAATAAATACACCAATCAAAAATCTGGACATGCCTCCTTATTCAATGTTTTTTTGTTTGTTTTGTTTTTACCACTTTATACATTGTTGACATATATGGAAGTCATCAAGAATATAACACAAGATATATGGAGCAAATAAAAAAGTTAAATAACTCAGCTAAATATGTTTAATACTTTATATTCAAATCCTCAAAGTATCAAAACCTTTGCTTTGTTGACAGTGCTGTAACCCCTTTGCCTTCACTCAATGTAAAAGTCTCCTAAAATGGTTTTCAATTCACCGGAATGCCAAAAGTGCAAAGCGGTGATTAAGGCAAAGGCTACTACTGTCTTTAGAATAAAACAGTTACTTTGAGTTCATTTTTCATTTACATTCTACATGTTAGCATGCATAGTTTTGATGCCTTCAGTGAGAATCTACAATGCAAATAATTATGCAAATAAAAAGGAACATAACTGGAAGTGTGTCCAATATTTTGACTGCTTGGTTGTTGGTGTTGGTTGTTGTGGTTGGTTAAAACCATACTTTGGAACATTCTCCATTCCATGGAAACAAGCAAGAGGAGGCCCTCTTCCAGACCAAATAAGAGTCACGTTTGTGGAGATGCAAGTCCACTATTTTCTTTTTTATTCTGAAAAACAACCAACCAGTCAAAATATTGGACACACTTCCAGTTATGTTCCTTTTTATTTGCATGATTATTTGCATTGTAGATTCTCACTCAAGGCTTCAGAACTATGTATTTACATGTATGGAATGTAAACAAAAAATAAACTTAAAATATCTCTACTTATTTTATAAGTTATATGGCCATACTAGCTTGTCAAAGCCTGATCCGGTCAGATTTCAGAATCTAAGCAGGGCCGGGCCTGGTTAGCCTGGTTACTTGGATGGGAGACCACTGGGGAATTCAGGTGCCACAGGGGGGGCGCCAGTCGCAAAGACGTTGTGTTGTGTCCTTAGGCAAGACACTTCACCCACATTGCCTAGTATGAAAGTGGTGTGTGCATGAGTGTTGGTGGTGGTCAGAGGGACCAATGGTGCGATTGGCAGCCACACTTCAGTCAATCTGTCCCAGGGCAGCTGTGGCTACAATAGTAGTTTACCACCACCAGGTATGGAGTGACTGAATAACGATCTGTGACATATGTCTCTGAAAAGCACTATATAAATAAAACTTACTAAAGTAAAGTTAATGCTACTAAAGATTAATGTCTCTCTCTTTTAAATTTAAGATTTAATTTTATGATTATTTATGTTTTGATTTGTTTTTATTGTGATTTTAATGTATTTCTTATTCTGTAAAGCACTTTGAATTACTTTGTGTATGAATTGTGATATACAAATAAACTTACCTTGCCTTGCCTAAAGATGGTTGTGATTATAATTTTCTAGTTATGATTATCGATTTAACCAAATGATCTTGCAATGATCCATCTTAATATTGAAAGTAAACACAGAAAAAAGTATTAATATTGTGGTTGCAAGTGGAGATTTTTCACATGAACTCAAAATGCTCGAGGACTATCTGACTTCTCTCACTTCATTTCACAGATTTGAATCAGAGTAAATACATCCAGGATAAAGCCATGTTAGAAGTGCAGCTTAAACCTTTTCCATTGACTTTGTGCCATTCTTTTATGTGGAGCCTGGATGCGGCACAGGCCTGGGGCTCGGTATTTGAAGTCAGACTCAATCTGTTGAGGTCGAAGTGAATTTAAGTTTTGGTCGAGCTAAAGGTGAACAATGTAATGTGTGGGAGGTAATATATGTATTTTCAATTCATCAAAAGAAAGAAATATGAGTTTGTTTGGGATAGCAGAATTTAAATACTAATCAAAACTGCAACAAGTATTGAAATGAAAGATGCATTTGACACAGAATGGTTTTGGTCTTGAGCTGAATCTTCTGAAGCAGGTCTTGAGGTTCAAATAATTACAAAGTGTTTAACTGGCAGATAATCAGGAAGTGCATGTAAGCATACCAGTTAATTTTAACGTCACGGCAAAACTACACTCTGGCTTCTGAAAGTTGTGAAAAGCTCTTATAAACTCGTCACGGTGAATAATTAAGATGCTCTGAAGACAGAAGTGAAGTGAGGAATAACTCTGAACCACTGAAAACTGTTTAAAATGAAGTAGTTCTGTTTTTCACATTTTTAAAAGACCGGTCAGATCAGGTACAGCGCCTTTGAGAAGCACAAACTTTAAGAAATTAGAACTATTCTGTATTAAAAAGGTACACTATGTAACGTTTCTGCCTGGCATTAAACTTCTCTGATTTGCACTTATTCAATGAGAGGTGTTTATTTAGTCAAAATTGCTATTACTTAATTACTGCGAGCGGGTTCCCGTCTCCAGAGATCTATACTATAACTAGAACTCCATGGAAAGAAGCAAATTTAACGCCATTCTGTGGGATATTCTAGGGCAACTCATAACCATGGAGACAAGCAAGCAGCAGACCCTCTACCCCAAAAGTCACATAGTGTACCTTTTGAAAGTACATTATATGGTGTACAAGTTCCATTATAACACTGAGATGGCAAAAACGCAGCCTTCATCTTTGTCTCGTGCTGGTCCAATTAGCAAAACCTCTAATATCCACACGGTAATTATAGGTTGCATTTTAAGCCTGTATTGTTAAAGCAAAAGGTGACATTGGGTTATAACAAATGAAGAAATAAAGTTACATGTTTAATGATATCCCCTACATTATATCAGATTAAAAGGTTATGAATAGTGCACAGTTAATTGGCCTGTTCCAATTCAAAATAAAGCAATAATTACCAGCTATTAAATTTGACTTTGAAACTGTCGCATAATCATTTAGTAAAATTAACTTTAATGAAGCGATCACAATTATCCCGGGCCCTTGTGTACCATTATCTAATATCCAATAGACAAAATGCCCAGTTAATATTATGATTACCCATTTTTCTTTTATTACTTCTCCCCAATTAAGAGTACAAATGAATTTCTATGAGGGTTCACATTTACCATTACTTATTTCTCATTAGATCATACATTGAACAGTCTTTTATTATGCAAAACTGACTTTTGTGAGCTTAAACCATGTAATAATGCTGTTATTAGGGATGCACTGGTCCAGCTTTTTCAATACCAATACTGATGTCGATACTATGACTTTAAGGTACGTTTACACTGAAACGAATCACCGTATCGGAAACGATCTGCGTCCAAACACGTCGTTTCCGTGTCTGCAAGTCTTCCCTATCCACACAGCTTTGAGCATATGTGTTTACGATTTACAGAAAAGAAACTTAAAACTGCATGGCTAATTTGCATAAACTAAGTGCTCAAAAAACAGCTCGCAAAGATCGTTCCGTCTCAGGAGCCGTTTTCAATTGGATTAGTGTGGACGAACACTGCATCCACAATGAAAATGACTCGAATATTTACTAGTGTGGACAGGGCCTATGAGTTAGCTGATGGCTGATATTTACCGATACCAGTATGGGGATGGAAAATTACACTTATTTCCTTAAAACAGTTAACAGCTCCGCAACACAATTGGATCTCTTGTGTAATGAGTTATTAATCTTTCATCTAACTACTAAACAGCTAATAATTCAAACATTAAATGATATTCTAGGCCAAAAACTGCCTGTAAGTAGACATTATTATTACATCCAATAAAAGTAAAAATAAAAATAATCACCTTTACCGATATCATGGAACCAATACCCGATCCAGCAAATTTTTCATTATCGGCGCCTATCTCTACTTAAATATCATAAATTAATGTCTTAAACTCCTCCACAGTACAGCAGCTTCGGAACATGATGTTTTATCTGACTGTTTCTAAAGGTAGTGTGTTTTTTCAGTGCATATTATGTTCGAGACCTGTAAAGAGTCGAAGCCCGAAGCACATGGCTAGTCAACATATGTAAACAAATTATCGCATTTCGCTCTGCTCTGCCGATTTGTCCATTTTCATTTTCACTCTTAAGGAAGGCTCCGTCAAAACATCACATAGGTAAACCAAACACTATCTATGTGATTAATAATGTTTCTTGCAATTTTAGAGTAACCTCAGTTTGTGTTTAAGCTGCTCTGGGCATTAGTGGCCGTAGCACTAGTGGCGGCAGCTGCATGCAGAGGAAACTATTTGCAGATCTATTCACCAGTAAAAGATCAGGACATCTGCAGTAGCCCTCCTTTGACCCATCCAAATTGTTGGTTTTCAGATTGTAGAATGTGATCTCTCAGATGGTGGCAACAGACAGTATTAATATAGATTTTTTATCATTGATTATAATAAAGAACTTGAATCTGGTTCTATTAATTACCCCTATGTATTATAATATTTGTGTATACTGTTCATATGTTTGTATGGATTTGTATTCCTGTTGATTACATTGTCCTTTGGCATGAAGTCTCTAAATGGTAATATTCAAATGTTGAACCTAATCATTTCTGTCATTGACTAGACCCAAGAACTTGCTACATCGCTACATTGCAACATAAATCTGCATTTAAAAACTGTGAATTTTACCTGTCACCAAAATATTGGCCTATAGAATGTGAGGACATCTGAATCCCACCAAACAGAACAATTATAACAAAAATGGAAAAACATATCTGGGAGCATCTCTCAGTGTCATTTCCATCAAAATTCTTATTTAAAAAATGTCCAGTGCCTATTTCTGTCTGTGTCTCGAGGCAGCATACGTTCTGATATGAAAACTTTATTCGCAGTTTCTCGCCGACGGTTTGGTAATAAAATCCAGTCTCGGGGCAGCTGTGACGCAGAGGGGAGGGAGAGAGGTCAAGAAAACTTTATAGACAAACAGACAAGATCAGAGAGCTTTGGGCTAAAGGAGGCCGTGTGAAATCTCAAGTCACTTGTTAACCGGCAGCGCAATAAAATCTGAAATGTGTTAATTGGGGGAGATGCTAAAAATGTTAAAATGTCTTGAGAATACAAAAACATAATATCTGTCTTGCATATCTAAACAATCTCATTCATTTGCTGTTTAGAGTGACTGCACAGAGACAGCAGATTAAAAAATAAAAATAAAAAAATCACATTACCTCTTGGGTTACCTGGCTCACACCCTGAGCAGTTTTTTTTTTAAGTTCAGTTTTTACTATCATATCATGAGATTTTAAGCAGCTAAGAAGTGCAGCATCTGCAGTTCAAAGGACACAAGTAGGAGACTGTTGGATTGTGTGAAATGAGCTGTTTGTTTTTCTTGTATCAATGTCACCTGGCTCTCCCTGGACACTGTCTGGGCTGCAGGACACAGGGCAGTTTGAGGTGAGGAACAGCCCTTTGTACAATAGTTTCCCTCCCCTGACACAGGATGCGCCGACTCTACCTGACAAGTCCTGTTAAACTGACCTTTGACCTTTGAAAGAACGCAGTGGAAATGTTGCAGCAGAGAAACGTGAATTTCCCCCGGGATCAATAAAGTATCTATATCTCTCTGCATCAACCTAAATCATAAAATAATCTAATAATCTAAATACTGTAATGCACTCATGACATGACATACAGAGTAAATGCACTCACCAGGCGACCTCCATGAGTGAGATGGGGACAGCTGCAGCGTAGATGGCCAGGTCTCCGTACAGATACACGATCAGACAGATGTAGAACATGTTCACGCCAACTGAAACAAACACAGAAAAGACTCAGGTTTTCTACAAAAGTAGTATATACAGTGTATGTTAAAGACACATGGGACATATGCCAAGAATTGTTTTGTTGTCCACACATTTAAACATCACACATTTAAAGTGTCTTGCCAAAGGACACAAAGGCCATGAATGATGCTTTAAACAACCTTTCAGACCCAGGACTACAGCTTGACCATCTTTCATAGGAAAAAAGAGTCCAAGGAAGATACAAGACACTTAATCAAGAGGCAAAATCATTTTTTGTTGCATTGGAACTTTTTCCTGGTGAACCAGTCCCTACATTCTGTTTGAATGCAGGATGACTTCTCAAACATTCAGAACTTTTTACAGCAGATTTAACATTTAATGCTTCATTCAATGTAATGCTTCTTTATCTTCACTTGTAAGCTGTGTAGGGAAAGGTGCCTGTTCAGGGCCTGCTCCCCCATTCTGACCCCCAATTCACACCAAAGCGCAACGGCGCGCAGCACAGCACACGAGCAGCAGACGCGCTGCTTTAGAACTCCATTTTAACCGGTCTGACAGTGTACACCGACAGTGTCATACGCGCGTCCAACGAGCGTCTGACGCTGACGCGCTGCTCGAGATACGTTGGAGTTCTAATTTTGCAGCGTCAACGGTGCGTCTCCAAGGTTTTTAGCAGGGGAAAGACAGGAAATAAACACGCGGTGTCAAAATAAACTTCCGATACCCTTTCAAAATAATTTAACCAAAGTCAAGATAGCGACGTAAACAACGCGCACGTGATTTACGATGTCAGACAGCAGGACTAAACCAGGACTCACTGTCGAAATGTGCTCGGGGGTCCTTCTGTGTAGCCCCGAGTGTCCGCGGGCGAAAGGACCGGTGCAGAGCTTGGAGAAGAGGTACGTGCAGCCGTCGCGCTTTTCGGACACCTGCTCCGCGGGGCTCAGGGTTCACTATCTCTCTCTCTCTCCAAGATTAGACCTGGTTTAGACCTGATTTAGTCCGGGTTTAGTCATGGTTTAGACCTGGTTTAGACCTGAATTAGTCCTGACCCGCCCTTACAATTCCAGAACGTTAAAACTCGCCCGTTTCAGTGACTATTTTCCCTTATCCATCGGTGCAGGACTCTGTATCAACATATAAACGTATAGGCCTTATTACCTGGACGGACATATGATTTTAATCACACTCATAATGTATGTTAATTATACGTGATTTTACCTTATTAAGGGAAAAAAGACTGAGGTGTTTAATGTGCGTGCTAATAGAGTTAAACCTCATTAAACGCAGATGCGTTGCAGTTGTACACTTAATTCATAATACACTTAATACACATTCTAACTTAATACACTTTAACATAAAATAAATGATAAAAAGCAAGTACAAATGTGATGTCTGAAAACAGTGAGAAGATGTGCAGGCTGCATAGCAGGAGCATCTCCGACGCTCTGGTGTGAATTGAAACTTTGAAATTTACGCGTACGCGCAGCTCCGCCTACGTTAAGCACTGCTGCAGCTCCTGGTGTGAATTCGGGGTGCTTCGCTTCACTTTTCTTCGCTTTTCGCCTTGCCTCGACATCTATATTTTGACACAAATGGACCATGTGTTCCTCTGATTGGTTAATCAGCCGATGACGCCCATAGGGGTTTGTGCAGATAGAATAGAGTTTGACTATCAATCTTTGTAAAGAATAGTAAAAGCATGTGGTCCAGCTTGCTGTTCTTATCTGACTACACCACATCTGTCTGTATCAGGCTTTGTCTAAACACTTTAATCTTGAATCACTGTCAGCGGCGACCACAGTCCTCCTCGTTCAAACCTCTGCTCGTCTGTCACGTCTCTCAGTCACCGCTCTGGCTCCGCGGCGCCAGCACAAATATTAATAGTCTTAATTAAAAGCTAATCTCTGCATGAAGGATGTTCCTCTGTCAGGGTTTGGACTGCAGCTCTCAGCCATCTGCCCTCGAGACCATTTCACAAACTTAACGTTCTCATTCTTGTCGACAGATTTAGACGGGTCTTAAACTGATGGCTAAATGAATCCAAGAGGCTGTGTTATTTTAAGGCTGCACTCTGGGTAAGCAGACTTCAACTAAAAGGCTCAACTTCACTGGGAAATTTGATGCAATTTTTACAGTGGCATAAAAGGTTAGCGCGAAGGTTCATGCCATGGTTCAATTTCTGGTCATTCTATGTGGGGCTTTTACATCAACTTAAATACTCCAGCTAAATATTGCTGCACACATAGCCTGGTACTGATATTAACATTTTGTCCAGTTTTTAATTGATACTTTGCAGTGACATCATGCTGTGGGTGTTGTACGTGTATCTCTATTAGTGGAATGTTCAGCATTTACCATGGTGGCAAAATGTACACATTAGCAAACACAGACAAGAGTGTTTTAAGATTGTCTGAAAACAGGAAAGCAGGAGGTGAAAGCGACTAATGGAAAAACTGTTGGGTAATGCTAGCTAGCTTGAATTTAACAGCACAAATCAGCTCACCTCTTGCGATGTATTTTTCAGACTATAAATTGCTATAAGTTGCACCAGCCAAAAAAATGTGTAATGAGGAAAAAAACATCGGTCGCACCAGACTATAAGTTGCATTTATGGGGGAAAATATTTAGTAAAATCAGAGACCAGGAACCGATATTTCATGCTGAAAGACAAGTTCTAGTAATAACAATAGAACAGAGAACAACAGACTGTTAATGTCACATATGAACAGTTCTTCAGATAAATATAACAAACAACAGAACAAGTTTATCAAACTCTCCATCTCACTCCAAATCACTAAATCTAAATCAGCATCAGTTCCAGTTACAATTATTCCGGCCTTTCTGAATATTGACAGGACGGTTTCAAATGTCACTGAAGTCACTTAAATTTAAAATTTTCAGTGGTACAGAAGTAATGGTGCGATTGACTGACATGATACAGACAGGACAGAGGCTCTTTCTGCAGGAGACATGCACAGTAGAGCCAAGTGACAGTGGTACAGGAGTAATAGGAGCATCAGAGACTGACACACAAGACTAGAGCCTAAGCCAAAGCTGTCAGTGTGAACATGTTAATATATAAGTCCCACGCAGAATCACCCAAACCATCAAAGAAAAGTGTGATTTATAGTCTGAAAAATATGGTAGTTCCAACCAAACCAGCTTTTTCTAGTACGATTGTGTTAAAATAAAACTCATATTAATGTCTAACATGCCTCAGACAGAGCAGTACTTACAGGTAGAATCACATGTCAAAGGCATGTTGCTGACATCAGTTGCCAAGTATCAATTCCAGATAAAAAGGTTGATTAGTTTTTTGGGAGGGTTGATAGAAACTCCACACAAAATGGCGCCAGACTTTCCTATAAATTAACTTGGGGCCTTCTTGTTGTGCGGCGTTAATGTTAGCCACTCAGTCACCTTCTACACTAGCATTTCCCTCTATCATAGTTTCACAAGATATTTCTGTCTAGTAAAAATACCTCTTCGGCGCAAAACACTGTAGCAACCATCCCTAATCTCCTGTAGCACTGCTGTTGTATTCAAAGCACAGTCACTTAATGTGCCCTTGTTTCCTCTCTTTATTTTTGGTGACATTTCGCCAACGCCGTAGCTGCTTTGGGAGATTTGATTTGTGAATGTGTCCTTATTATTCCCACAAGAAAGAAAACCATTTGGGTCAAAGAGCTGAGGACAAGATGTTAATATCCCATTTCTATCTTTTCACAACGCTGCCGATAATGAAAGAGGGTGACTTTGTGCACTTGTTCCTTTGTGTAAAATATTGAATGACTAAGATTATTATGAGAGCGAGTGATTATCTAAAGAGATACGCAAATCCCAGAGCTGTGAGATAACTTTCAAATTGCAAGCACTGATATTTTAAATGAAATCATCAAGGCCCGTGGTAATATTGTCATTCAGGAATCCTTTAGTGTTAAGAGAGGCCAGAGGAAAAGCATGAGTAGCACGAGTTACAACTAAAGCAGCAGTTTGGTGTTAACAATGAGGGAGTAAGTAATCAATTGATGGGGTATTCTTCATGCTTTATGGTGGAATATTCAGCAGTTACCATGGAGACATAATGCACACATTACCAAATCCTGTCCAAAATGTTTCAAGTCTAAAAACTAGACTAGTCTTTAAAAAAATAAAAAATAAAAAAAATCAATTTAAACAACATATTTTCAGAACCCTGTGATCAATTTGTGCGTTCATAGTCCTGTTGAGTAGCCTGATTCATGAGCCGGTTTCACTTTTGGAAACCGTCTGGCCTCGCAGCATTAGAATTTGTTCGCTCAACAATAGGCGGGTACTAGGCGTGTAACAATAATTGAAATATCGTGATATTGTATCATCAAAGTTCTCACAAAAATATTGTGAAACATCATAATATATCAAATTATAAGTCTCTTTGCTTAAATTAATAGCTAAAAAAAGACAGAAGGAACTACATAGACCATGATCCTTTGCTCCATTTCAGTGTAAACTACATGAAGAAATTACAGTTCTAAGCACTTTTAAGTCTTAGTTCTTTAGATTGAGTCTTCTCAAGGCATTTTAAGAAGAAAAAGTAGCATATTAACGGTTCTGTTAGCCTCCTCAAAATATCGCAATAAATATCGTACTGTGAGATGTATAACATGAAAATATGGTACCAAAAGATTTGGATATTGTTACATTCCTAATCGTGAGCCTCCCCACCATATCGTAAGCTTTCCCACAATATCGCAATAAATATCGTACCATGAGGTTCATACCGTGACGATATCATATCGTGAGATATTGTTACCCCCCCTAGCAGGTACTTTTTTAATTTAACCAATCGCTGCTATTTGGTGACGTATGTAATGCACTGGTTTATTAAGCTTTTCCCAAATCCCATATTTTCATTTTCATTTCATTTCATTTCAGTTTATTTATTTCGGTCACAGGTATATATTGACATTAATTCATAAACAGTCATATTTAACATATACAGACCGAAAAGGTGCAGGCTGAAGCTTAAGATTATTATGCCTACCCTTTATTCCTTTGTCAGAGCTTCATCTTGACACCAGTTCATCTTCATAAATACAGCAGGAAGAAACAAGCTAATCAGTAACAGAACAACAAAGTTCTACAGCACAAACCATATTTCATGTATCTGTCCAGAGTTAAACATTTAAACTTCTTTATGAAGTGAAAGAAAGTGGTGCACAATTTTAGGTTTTCTGTACAGTTGTTCCAGAGCTCCACCCCTTTAACAGATATACAAAATTTCATAATGTTTGTTCTGATTTTCTTTTTAATAAACATGGTCGTGCCTCTGAGCTCATATCGGCTCTTTCGGATTTTGAACATGTTCTGTAACGATTTCGACAGGAGATTGTTGTTTACTTTGAACATGATTTTAAGAGTGTACAGGTCGACTAAATCGTAAAATTTCAGCGTTTGAAGGTTTATAAATAATGCATTGGTTGGTTCGTTATAAGTTGATAATGTGATTGCTCTTATTGCCTTTTTTTGTAGGGTAAAGATTGGCTTTGTGTTTGTCTTATATGTATTGCCCCAAATCTCAATACCGTAGGTTATGTAGGGCATTACCAGCGAGTTATATATAATAAAAAGACTGTTTTTATCTAGGGTATATCTATATTTATATATAATTGCGATCACTTTGTATAGTTTGTTCCTAATTGTATTTATGTGTGATTTCCAGATTAAATTATGATCTATGGTTATTCCTAAAAATTTATTTTGAAAGACTCTTTCTAGTGGTGTATTATTGAGCATAATTTGTACATGATTTTGTACTTTTCGCTTTGCATATACCATAAATTTAGTTTTTTCTATGTTTAGCGATAATTTATTAATATCAAACCAAACTTTAATTTTCTGCAGCTCCCTCTCCACCATTTGAAAAAGCTGCCTTTGGTCTTCACCTGAGCAGTAGAGGCTGGTATCATCTGCGAAGAGCACATAATTGAACATTTTTGATGCCAAACATAAATCATTTATATACATAATAAATAGTTTTGGCCCAAGCGTCGAGCCCTGTGGAATTCCACAATTTACTTTCAACAATACAGATTTTTTATTATTTATTTCAACATACTGGTATCGGTTTTGTAGATAGCTTTGTAGCCAGGCATGCACAGGTCCTCGCAGTCCATATCTTTCTAATTTTTGCAATAATATATTATGATCGAGGGTATCAAAAGCCTTCTTAAGGTCAATAAAGATACCCACACTGTATTTCTTTGAATCAATTGCTGTAGATAAATTTTCTACCAATTCCATAACAGCCATTGAGGTGGAACGATTTTTCCTGAATCCATGTTGATGGTCACTTAGGAGCTCATATTTTTCTATGAATTTATCTAATCGATGAACAAATATTTTTTCTATTATTTTTGAGAATTGAGAGAGTATTGAAATTGGTCTATAGTTTGAAAATATATTTTTTTCCCCATTTTTGTATACTGGAAACACTTTTGCTATTTTCATTTTATCTGGAAATTTGCCCATTTTAAATGACTGATTACATATATGTGTCAGTGGATCTGCTATGAGCTCTATTGTTTTCTTGATTAGGTTCATGTCTAGGCCAGCTGCATCTGAAGAAGGACAATAACTTCTTTCCCCTTGATAAAATTCACCAAACATTCTCTTTGTTCCAGCTTTAAATCCTCGATCTCAGGAATCATTGCCAGCACAGAATGTATGGCTCTTCGCTGATTGGCTGGTGCCTGGACTCACACGTCCGGGGGTTCTTGCAAACCGTCTAGTGTATTCTGATTCCTGACCTAGTCACTGGAGAGAAATGAAATTGAGTGGAGGCACTAGGTGGCGCCAGCCTGGCTACCTGTTTAGGTGTTTAGCTATTAGCTTTATATCAACACAGTTTGACCATATAGAACTGACTTAGCTGGAACTACAACAAGTCACTCTCAAATAAAATTACAGTCACAGGGCAGCTAGTACAAGGCACCTTTTCTGTTGAAAATCAAACACATAAATGGGTCCATGAACAGTGGCACAAATCACAGCTAAAATGTGTTGTATGTTGTATTTTTTCTTGATTTGTCAGACCATCTAATTATGTGGCAGCATTTTCTAATGTGTGCATTGTGTCACCATGGTAACTGCTGAACATTTTTCCACAGGTATAAATGCAGTACATCCCCAGCATGAGTCATACACCAGCATAAACAGACACCGAGGTAGGCGAGTTAAATGTCTTGCAACAATGACCGCTCTAGCAACAATGTTTTACTTCAGGAGCGGGATTCAAACCACCAACGACTCTACCAACTTAGATACCGCTGCCCACATGATGTACACCTCAATTCTATGTTATACAAACTGTAAATCAATCTAGGTTAGAAGAGTGTGACGGTCTCCCTCTATCTACATCTCTCCCTTTTTTCCATGGCACTCGTCCGATCTAAATGGATGACCACAATCTCCTTGGTCACACTTCAGGAGCTCCATTCATAAAGGAACAATATTAAACAAACTTTGGAAACAAATTAAGCCTTCATCCAGACTCATCACGCTGTTATCGATTTGTTTTCTAGATCACAGCTCGCCGATACAAGACCAGCGCAAATTAAACTGTGTTTGACAAAGAGGACACCGGATCAGTTACATCAGACCAAACATGGCTCCAGCTATCAGCATTCATCTTCTGAGCGACTGAAGCACTTAAAGCTGCTATTTGTTTACAAAGGTGAGTATAGAACATTTTCTAAGTAACGTTTTGAATAAATTGTACTTTTGAAAGCACTATACTAATCTAATCTACCACACTGATCCAATATATTTCAGTGCAATAGTACTCTTATTAGAGTTGTTTTGGTTTGTTTTGGTTTGCTTTGTTTCCTACTCAACGAATTTGATTGCACTTCAATTAGCCTACATCGTACTTAGCCTTAATGAAGCAAGAAGAAAGACTTAAATCCTGTTCCAAATATTTACCGTCTTAAAAACATGAAAAACAGAACTAGTTCATTTTGAACAGTTTGCAGTGGTCCAAAGTTATTCCTTACTTACCTTATGCATTCCAAGAATTCTAATAATTAACTTTAATCGGTATAAAAAAAAGTTTTATATATATATCTGCGCTGATATTTATGTATTAGATAACACTTATCATTCTTTTTTCCATACACTGTGGAAGGAAATACAATGGAAAGGAAATGGTACTGGTTTATATGAGATATTAGTAAATGAGTAAAAACCGACGTACTGATATTCCTATCAGAACAGAAAAGGCAGGATCGCTGCATCTCTAAACCAGAATGGACTAAACAAACCAACAAATGAATTTTGCTCAACACAGAAAAATGTGTAGAGCCACTTTTCAAAGCAAATCAAAATATTTATCTCCTGGGACCTTCAGACTTTAATGCATTACAAACCAGGGATGTAACAATATCCAAATCTCTCTAAGATATTTTCACAATATACATCTCACGGTACAATATTTATTGCTGTATTTTGTGGAAGCTAACAAAACTGTGAATATGCTGCTTTTTCCTCTTAAAATGCCTTGACAAGACTTAACCCAAAGAACTAAGATTTAAAAGTGCTTAGAACAGTTAATTCATCATGTAGCCTGCACTGAAACGGAGCCAAGGATCATGGCCTATGTAATTCCCTCTGTATTTTAATTAATTTAAGTGAAGAGACTTGTAATTTGATATGACCCACAATATTATTGTGAGACCTTTAACAATACAATATCACAATATTTCGGTTACTGTTACATCTCTGTAACACACAAATTCAAGTTCATTAAAAACATAGTGAAGTTAAGTCCTTTCTTCCACCTTACCTTACCTTTCAGTTATTTATTCTTCAAAAATACCAGATTTTGTGATATCAAATGTTTTGTCTTTCCATTTGCATTAACCTCAAATTATAAATCAGATATTACATTCAGACAGCTAAACTTACTCTTAACTTAATAGTAGTTAATAGTAGTAGCTTCTAATAGTAGTGGTAGTTAATAGCAGTGGTAGTAGTAGTTAATAGTAATTAATAGTAATAGTTAATAGTAGTACTAATTACTTGGACTACTATTTACTCATTTACTACACTTCCACTTGAGAGTAATATTATTTTGAAGTAACAGTAGTTTTACTTGAGTACAATCTTGGGCCTCATTTCACATGGGCTTTTGATGCATAAGTTTGACATTTAAGTAAAAGAAGTAAAAGCTAGTGGAGTATTAAAGATGGCGTCCGCAGAGTGGTGATGGCTCTTGTTAAGGCTCAGTTAATTAGTATTCAGGGGAAGTACAGAGGGGAGTGAGAGGAAGAAAGGACAAGTCAAAGGAACAGATAGAGAATACAGAGATAATTGGACAGATGTTTATTTATAGAAGGTTTTGTTTTCAATGTTTTAGTTCATTGCACTAGTTTTACCAGATTCTTATTATGCCCCGTGTATGTGCGTTTATTTATGGTTACTATGCATCATATATTGTGTCTATTTAGGCAATGTTAGATATGTGAGAGTTGGGTTAAAATGTAAACATGTTGCAAATAAAATCAATAGATGCAATTAATTTGTTTTTAAAGGGACAGTCCAGAATTTTGGACATAGGGCCTCATTTCCTAGTGAGCCAGAGCGTTGGAGACGTGTTGAGACACTTTTTAAAATATTCCATCCAGTCCTTGTATTTGCAGAGGTCACTGGTGCTAGGCTAGTGCATGTCAATGGCCATAGTTATCCTGCCACTAAAGTTACCCACTCCACAAAACACCCGAAGCAAATCTATTATTACACCAGACTGTCCATGTAAATGTCTGTGTTGATAGAATAAAGTTTGAAATAAAACTAACATTGCATTGCATGAATCATCGCATGTTGAGGGACTATTTTCTCATATATCAGTCCACCGCTGCCAAGCTTTCTATCAGAAAGTACAACTCGCTGCTGCTCAGACAAAAATCCTTCAAATGCAAGCTTGTTTTTTCTTCTAAATTTATTCTATCAACACAGACATTTACATCGACAGTCTGGTGTAATAATAGATTTGCTTTGGGTGTTTTGTGGAGTGGGTAAGACTGTTTGTAGTGGCAGGATAACTATGGGCATTCACATGCACTAGCCTAGCACCAGCAACCTCTGCAAATACAAGGACTGGATGGAATATGTAAAAAAAAAGTGTCTCCACACATCTCCAACACTCTGGCTCACTAGGAAATGAAGTCCTATGTCTAAAATTCTGGACTGTCCCTTTAAGTTAAATTATATTATTGAATGTAGCATACAATTTTACAAATTTTTTACAGACTTAAAAAGGGCTCCATTTTAACAAACTTTTAGGGTTTTTTTTCCTTATAGCCTAGCAAAATGCGCTCTCTCTCTCTCTTCAAAACACCTTGTTCAACCTATAATGTGAACTTTCAAATTCTATATACATTATTATAAACTGTAAAATTACAAAGGTTATGTCTCTAAGAATATAGCCCAAAATACCTGAATAATGCATAAATAATAGGACATTTTAATTTCAAGAGTTTCAGCTTCCTTATGGACATCATTTATCAGCCTTTAAAAGATAGGACTATTGCCAAAGCAATTAACAATTTAAAACAAAACATCTGAGTTTTTTGGACTAGACTTTCAGACTTTGGAGGAAGAAATTTTACTTTTTCATTAAATGCTACTAATGGACATTCTGCATTTTTATATTCATGGAATTAAGACTGAAAGCCATTTGTATTTGTTTTTAGTCTAAAGTACAAATTATAATAGAGTAGAAAATTGTGATTGATCAATATAAGGAAAAAACTGATACATTTTGTGTGTTTTTGTGTTGTATTGCATTGCCCTGCCCTACTGTGGACATTACCTTTGTTTTATTTGATTACAAGTTACAGCCACAAGTCACAGAGTCCATAACATACAGAGAGATAAAGTGCTGATTCAGTGTGGACCGGGTCAGAGCCGTGTCCTCTGAGAGTCCTGTAATCAAGTTTACAGTTCGGTCTGAGGTTAGGTTCTGTCACAGTTCGGGTCAGGTTGGTGAAGGATCGTGGCTCTGGTCCAAACCTGGTCTCACGTGGTGCTGGTCCAGTCTTGGTCCTAGTCCTGGTCCTGTGTGAGTCCTGATGTCCTCTAACTGTCTCCATCACAGCGGGAGGGTTTAATTAGCAACAGAAGGCCTTTAAAGCTAATTTACCTGCATCCTGTGACTAGGGCTGGGCACGGTTCCATTTTTTCTAGTACTAGTACCTTAATACCTGCTTTCCAGTACTGATATCTTAATGGTTCTTCTTCTAGAGCCTGTATTTTATAAATGACTAAAGTGTAAATGAATGCCCAATATTAGGCACAGTATTTTTCAATCTTTAATTTACATCATACTGTTATAACTTATGGCATCTATTCATTTTCTGACTCAGAACAAATGCTTCCTGGTCCAGTCCCGGTCCAGAGTCCAGTCTGGTGTGAGTCCTGATGTCCTCTAACTGTCTCCTTCACAGCAGGAGGGTTTAATTAACACCAGAAGGAATTTAAAGCTAATTTACCTGCATCCTGTGACTGACAGTTTATCTGGCTATAGGAGGTTTTCTGTTTTTTTCAGACACACAGATGGGGGCAGAAGACAGATTTCCTATTGATTACATTGTACTTTATCATGAAATATTTCAAATATAAACAGAAAAAACTGTTCCACCTTGTGATGTCATGTTTTAAAAAGGATTCCATTGTGTTCTTAAATTCAGACCTGGAATTTCCAAGCAAAACGAAAAGTAAAACTACAGCTTCATGACATCACAAGGTGGAACACAGCATTTCGGAGATATAGACAGACTAATAATAAAGACTGAATGAAACAAAACACAATTCCAGGTATGTTTCTGAGAAGGTAACAGCATCCTCACATGTCTTAAAGCTCCCAAGAGTAAATTTGACATAATACAGGACCTTTAAAAGCATAACTGTCCCGAACCCCCCTGACCCTGCGCAGACACAACTTTCTTGTGTACTTTGCCCACAAAAGCCCTGACTAAACTGTATCCATCTGCCCCGAGGTGTTCGCAGATTCAGCCTTGTTGCTTTATTGCGCGTGACGTGGCGAGAGGAGGAGTCATTTATGTTCTTGGACTTTAACGGAGCGTGATGGACACCGAAGCTATTTACCGTTCAGGGCTTTCAATCTGCGAAAACTCATAAAACCAACAAGGAAAACTGTACCCCTCCCTTTCATTTTAAAACACACTACAACGCATTATCAAGTCACTACTCCTGAGACTGTGATGGCGTCATGGGCCATTTAGTTTTGAACACAATTATCTTTAAATACTCGAGGGAGAATTAATAGACAGGCTTTTTGGACTATTGACAAGACAAGATCAAACTTATAAATCCCACAGGGGACAAATTTAATTCATAGAGATACAGATGCCATATTACATTTTGGTGTTACAATTACCCTGTTTCACCTTGTGATGTCATTAAGTGATTTTAAATGCCATACACCTCCACTAGAGTCATTTAGACTATTTCAGTCCTGGAATTGCCAATCTCTACTGAATTAAAGCTGAAAGGTCAATGTTTACTTGAAAAATACCACTACATGTCATCACAAGGTGGAACGGAGCATTTTAATCTTTTGAGATAAAGACAGACTCATAACAAAGGGTTACTCAAACATGTGTAAATGAAACAAAACACAACTCCAGGTATGTTTTTGATGAGGTAACAACGTTCTAATATGGTTAATGTGGTTAATTTTGTATAATATAGGACCAACAATATAGGGCCCAACAAATATATTGGTTGGCCGATATTGTCGGCCGATGTTACACCTCGTCATAAAGCTTAGACTCTCTATATTATGTTCATTTAATCCAATTTACAGACAGATAAATGTCCTAATATGTGACACCGCATCAATATGTATCTGCGGAGTCATATGTCTGTGTGTGTGACACCGTAATGCCCCTGAACACACCCCCAGAGTCACATCACTCACGTGCACTTGTTTATACACATAGCTGCTGTCAACATGCTGGATTATATTCTTTTTATACACAATCTTTTTGAGTCAGGATTGAAAGGACACTTATTAGTGAAGACTTGAGGTGTCTGTGTGAGCGGTGAGTGTTACGAATGTGTCGGGTTTTGAAGCTACTTTTGGTTCTTTTTCATTGTTTAGCTGCTGTAGCTCCCATTCATAAACAGCCTGTTTTCTGTGATACTGACCTAGTGTAAAGTGACTATAGTGGCTGTATATATGTTTTTGGACCTGCACTGATATGTAAATGAGCTGTGAATAGAGGTGTGTATGCATATAATTAATTACCACGGTGCGCACACATTTACTGCTACAGCCTGATAGCGGTAGTTCACTTACTTTCTTTGCTGGCTAGAATGTCATGCAAAAATGCCATTAAGCTGACCTTCTGTCTATAAATATGACAGTAAAGAGGCAGAATAACAATTAATGTCGCCTAAATAAACCCTATTAAAAATCCTATAGAACCAAACCTTAATTTTATAATCAACTGAAGATTTATAGTGAATTTTTACATCAATAAATATATCTGCTAATCAGCACCTCCAACTCCTGTTTTGTCCGGTGCAAACAAAATCCATATCGTTCGGGCCATAAGAAATTGAGTCTGCAGTCATAGCACTTTACATTTGAAAATAAATTATATATTATAAATGGGGAAAAGTCCTCAAATTGTTCTAGTCGGAGGCTGCCATATACTTGGGCAAGACACTTCCAACATCCAGTGTGTGTGTGTAATGTTTGTTTTTTTCACACAGATTATGCTGATATTGGGGCAATCCTTATTTGAATATTTAAGTTTGATTCAATTTATGGTATATAGAAAATGTGTAGAAAATAATATGATTTATTTTGTATGCCATAAGAAAGAGTGTTTTAATCAGATTATATTAGAATCTGTATAGAGTATCAAGTCTATTCCATAGTAGAGAAATCGAGTTTGAAATTTTAGTATCATAACAACACTCGTTCAGTTACCCATTATATGTTTATTGGCCTGCTCTGACGATATAAGGTTTTGTTTGGTGCAGGTCATAAATAAAAAAACTATCAGTGTAATTTTCTAGCCACTATTTTTGACATAATATTAATTGGCTCATTTAAGAAACCAATTAACACATAAATTGATTTTCAGCCCTGCTTCGGTCTAGAATGGTGCACTGTGATGTAATATTTGGTCATGCGTCTCTCACTGAGGGCAGATAGAGGAGCTGTGATCGGGCGCCGTGCCGATCTCATTCATTTGTGATTGGAGCCAACAGCCCCACAGGATGGGGGAGGGGGAGGGGGGAAGAGGGCGAGGAGGGGGGGGGCAAGAGAGACACGTCCTTATAAGGGATCGATGGGCGCGCACGTGGCTCACCTGTGTGCACGTGACAGAGGACATTAAAGGAGAACTCAGGTGGAGGGCAGACAGCTCCTTCAGTGTCAGCGCAAGTGGCAGCAGGGGTGGGAGATATATTGAAAAATGGGAAATATACAGCGCTGTACCATAGGACTGGGTAATGAAAATGGAATCGTGATCTCTGTGAGGATTTGTCTTTTGTTTTGTTTTTTTGTCATGTTGCCATATATATGATTCACCATTTCTCCATTTAAAAGAACGCATATTGTGTCTGCTATGTAGAGATAATCAATGACAACCCTGGACCATTATCATTTAAATCACAATATTTCCTTTATTAAGTTGTTTTAGATGAATAAGTCCACTGTCTTGGTGCCCAGTGGGAGCTGGTGTTGCCGTAAACGTCACCACAACAGAGAGTCGGCACCTCAGATCACACTAATGAGCAACGGATTTTATTTGCTTTGTACCAAAATGACTTTGTAACGCTGATGAATTCTACACAGAGTTTATTGAGTGAGTAAAAAGGTTTGGTATTTATATGTCAAAAAATAAAAAATAGAATTGTGATGTTAGCTATTTTTGTTATTTTTTCACTTCTCACCATCCACTCCTCCTAGTGGTCAGCCTCTGCCTCTCTGAGTGAATGACAGGTGGATTTAATACTGGTAAATGGAGACATGCACATCCAACAAAAACTGCGACTGCGTTCTGGCTCCAAAAACAAAAATGAAGAAAGAGATCCACACTGCAATTCTCTGAAGCTCCCAATTTTTTTATTTCTATGACATCACAATTTGACATTCTGGGCCAAACCCTTCTTCAGACATGAAAGGTTCCGTTCCACTCCTGTTACATATAGGCCCAGGTCTAGTCACGTGACCCACCACCTGATCAGTCCCAATTAAAGAGAAAGTTTTTTGATTACAGTTGTTGAATAGATTCTTCCAGGTGTGAATCTGAACCTTTCATGTCTGAAGAAGGGCTTGACCCGAAACATCACATTGTGGTGTCATTGAAAAAAAAAATTGACAGATGGATTTAACCAATCACTAAGGGTGCACCAATGCCAATCTGGAATGTAATATCAGCGTCAGTGCTGACAAATTTGCTGGATTGAGTATCAGTTCCCTGATATCAGTTGATGACCTGATAAAAGTTATTCTGGATGCCTTTAATCGGATGTTATGAGAATATTTACAGGCTGATTTTGTCCAAGGACATTTCATAATGTCATGTTAAATAACTTTTATTAATACAAAGCTTGCTAGTAGTTACTTTAAGGGTAAATAACCTAGCCTTTGGGGGTGGGGTGGAGGGGCATGTGGAACTATTTTTAATGTCTATAAAGGACTTTGGGTTACATTTTTGTATAAAAAGTTCTTTATAAATAAAGTTTGAATTGGTGTCTTGTGAAATAAGTTAACTGTGTTTAAGGAAATTCGTGCCATTTTCCATCCCTTCACTGGAATCTGTTAATATCAGTTGTCGGCAGATAGACGAAGTCTCGATATGGGTATCAGAACTGAAAAAGCTGGGTAAGTGTATTCCTGCCTACCGCAGTGAAGAGTGAACTTTCAGAAACAGCTGATGGCTTTAGTTGCCCCTTAAAGACTGTGAAATATGACTTGTGATCAAATTGAAATTGTGATCTGGCTCTTAAAAAAATATTATATTATATATAGATATTATTTTTTTGGCATACCACCCACCTATGTGAGAGAGAGACATAAAAAGGCAAACTTAGGTAGAGGGCAGACAATAGTATCAGAGTATGTGGCAGCTCCTTAATTGCTTCACTTTCACATTTCCTTCACTAGGATCTATTTCAATGTTTGACCTTTTCAGTCTCATGTTTCTAGAGCTTTTTATTTCCTCCTCTCTTTACCTCTTTGCCTCCTCTGTCCCCTTTCGTCAATGAAGACATATGTGCAAGCCATAAGAACACATTGCAAGTGCTACATCTAGTGGTCGTGATCTGTAGTGCGTCCATGTTGACCAAGGGCAGGCAGTATCACTGATAACAAATCAGAAGCTTCCTCAAAGGAGTCAGAGTAAACAAGCAAGCAAACAGACTGTGCAAGGCAAATATATACATAACAGAGATAGTAGTGTTTTGAAATGTGAATTTGGATTTCGAAATACCAAATTACCAAATTTGAAAAGCAGTGACAAGACCAATACAGAAAAAACTGACGCCCTAATCATCTAAAAACACAACAGGAAATAAGGATTCAGTCAAGAGCAAAGGATGTACTGAGTTCACTTTCGGGTTGAGAAAAAACTTAAGCTCGAGATATTGATGTTTATACATACAGCTGATTATCAAGTGTGTGTATATTTGATAAAGATATTACAATGTCAGTTTTAGGTTTTAGCAAATATGTTAAGTTTCTGCATGAATGTTCAGCTGTGGTGACACAATGCACACATTAACAAACACTGCAAAAATGTTTTTATCATTGTCTGAAAACTCAAGAAAAAATGCTAAATGGATTCAAACAACTCACTTTCAGGAGTCTGTGAGCAATACAAGCTCAAGGTTACATTTAGGTGGACAGAAGCTAAGCAGGGCTGGATGGGAGACCACTGGGAATTACAGGTGCTGCCACATTGATAAAAAACTCTCCTTAGGCAAGACACTCCACCCAAATTGCCTAGAATGAAAGTGGAATGTGTGTAAGTGTTGGTAGCTTGGCGTAGCTTCTGATTGTAATCGTAAGTGTAATTTTCTGTGTAAGAGACGTGTTTAACAGCACAAATCAGCTCACCTTTTGTAGTTCCAGCTAAGTCAGTTCTTTATGGTTAGATTGTGTTAAAACTCAGATTGAAGTCTAATTTGAGTAACAGAGCTTCAGACAGATCAGAGCCTCTAGTTAGCATCACACTGCCAGGGAATGTTGATGACATCAGCTGCCAAGTATCAAATGGAGGAATCATGGCCAAAAGAAATGTTCCAAACAACAAACAAACCCAATTATCCACAATGAGACTGATCTAATCTTGTTATATTTGTTAGAACTGTTGCCAACACAATCGTAGTTTCACTCCAAGTTTAACAAACCTAAGATCCTAAATAACAGTGAATTCCTGAGTTATTGTAGCTATAATACAAATGCGTAGGTCTTATCATTGCTCTGTGCCACTGCTACATGGTTCAAAAAGGTTTAATTTCAGCAGACAGTGCTCATATGAGAAAGTACACTGCGTTCAAGGGGAAAATGACAGTGACATTAACCACCTCAATGGGGCCTCGCTGTGGCGATAATACCCAGAACCAATTTATCCAAACATGATTACATTCAATTAGCTTTCGCCCTGGTGTCTTTGTGGAGATAAGACATTAAAGGTGCTATATAACACAAAATGGATTCTTGTGAGCTTTTAGCCATGTTATAATGCTGCCACCTCGATAAAAACATACCCGGAGTTGTGTTTTGTTTCATTCACATGAGTAATCCTTTATTATTAGTCTGTCTACATTTCCAAAGCTCAAAATACTCTGCTCCACCTTGTGATATCATGAAGAGGTAAACCGCTACTTTTTATTTTTTGTTTAGTCGAGATTGGTTACAGTCGAGATTACAAGCTTGAAATTATGAAATGTTTCAAATGATTCTAAACAAAAACACTTTGTTATTGATCATTTATGCAAAACTTTCAACCTGATAAATATAGGCCACAAATATGAACCTTAGAGCAGTTTTGCGATGTATAAAACATAAAATGAATAAATTATACTTTGAACATGAAATAAGGCATAAACGTAAAGTAAAAAGTAAACTGTATCCAAAAAATTATATATCCAGCTGTCCTACATTCTCTATATTGAAAAATATAGCTATAGCTATAGGATGCACTCACACTAGGACAACTGCTGTGGGTTCTACGTTCCGCACTCAAACCTGCACAATCGACCCGGGCCACAGCCAAAGATGTCATCACATGGCGCTGTTTGTTTACATGTGGCAGCAGAGCTAATGCTTTAGCGGAGGAAGTAAGTCCAACAGCAGAAATATCTATTAGTGAGGTAGATATGAGTCCTGCTACGATACACTCCTTCGTGAGTTTATGGAGCTGATTAATCAGTACGGTAGCTCCCATTACGCACAGTGTGTAGGGCACCAAGTGCTTGCGAGGGCACCAAGTGATTCCTCACAAAACTACGGTCATTGCACCCTAGTCCTCACTTGTGCAGGCATGTAAATCATTTCAACTTGATTATATGAGTTTGGAGATTGTTTGATACACAAATCGAAATTGCGATCAAAATTTGATTAATTGCACAGCCTTATAATAGAACATAACAAATTAAATACAATTAAATACAATAATAAACATGAAAACCAGACGCAAAAACATAAAACAAGCCAGAAAAACAACAAAGTTCCTCATCCCTAACCCACCTCTTCCCCACAAAAATACATAAATAAAAATAAAAGTAATGTGGTAGTGCAGCATAGCCATACTGCATACTCCTTACATTTATATTTTGGTCCATTATAATAAAATTTTCCTTCCTTTCCTTCTTTTTTTCCCAAATTTTTAATAAACATTTTTTGTCACTATACTATCATCATTTTCTTTCATCATCTTTTACTTTGTACTACAGTCTTAAATCTTTCTGAGTGTTTTCAGTTTGAGAGAAGAGCTCAGTTTAAATATTTTTTTGTGTTAAACATGTGAATGAAACAACACAACTTTGTTTTTGATGAAGAAACAGCATTCTAACACAAATCCGAAAACAGTGTAATAAGGGCCCTTTAAAGAAGACCACAGTAGCTGCAGCGTTTTCTCCTGTGTCGTGTGATTTGTGAGTTAGCGATGAGGGAGGTGGTTGGTAGATTACCTTTGTTGAAGAACATTGAAGCCATCTGCCCCATCTCGACCCTCTCCACGATGTCGAAATGATCCGTGTGACCTCCGGAGCGCTCTGGAGGGGGAGAGTGAGGTGAGGCTCAGAGCTAAATGCACACAACCGTTTGAACCAGAGCACTGCAAAAAAGAACTTCTAGAATACTGAATTAAAGCTGCACTATGTAACTTGGGTAAGGTAGATGTTGTTTCTATGTAGTGTTGTCACGATACTCAAATTTCAAACTATGATTCTGACACCACAATGATAATAAAAAAACCTCTTTATTATACAATAGAATTTGATTTACAGCATTTCTGCATATACTAATCTGCTCTTATGCTTGTTCTGAAACAGCTCAAGATCATTCAAAAGCTGTTCAGGAACGCTTTATTTCTGTCCTGTGACTTTGACTTTTTAGTATTGATACCCGCTCAAATGTGTATTCTAATTTCGATACTAGTTTTAGTCTCGATTAGTACAATTTGGATACTTTTGACAGCCCTGTTCCTAAGCTTTGAATGATTCACTGTGTGGCACTGAACATATCCGTCTTATATTTATACTGACATGCTTGTTTTATTGTGAGCAGGGTCACATCTCCACAGATCTGACCTGTGACTAGGCTTGTGGCATCACCTGCTTGTCTCCATGAAGACTGATAAGACTGATGCCATACTGTGAAACATTCTAGGAAAAAAAACAAAGCCATAATATAGCCGCAAGCGGCAATGATCGGCCCTCGCGCGTGCTTACGCCGCGCCCCGCAAACGGTGCGCCCCGCAAATGCCAAACTTCACACTGACCCTAATAAACCTAATCTTAAACCTTACCCTTATCGTAATCCCAACCATAGCCCCAACCCTAAACCTATAAGTTTTAATCTAACCCTGCATATTTCAAAATTTGGCAAAAAAAATTATCCAAGATGGCGGACTTCCGGTTTGTAAAGAGGCGTGGTCACAATATACATTTTTGTTCTTATTGCAATGATGCATCTGGCTACCAAATTTGGTTTGGCTACGCTAACGTTTGTGTAAGGACGTCCCATTGGCAAGGATACAATTTTGGCTTGTTGCCATGGCAACACAATGTAAATGGGGGGTGAGCATCATTGAGTTTTTTTAATCGAGACCATGTCACAAATGTGGGTACCAAATGTTTTATATCTGTGACAAATAAAACTTTATTTTTACATACAAATTTTCTAGGAGGCACTATTGCACCCATTTTTGTATTTTCTTACATCAATCTGTTCAGGGTCGGGGTGTGAACCCACGATTAAAATTTTTGTGAAATCAGCCAAAGTTTGTGCAAATTGCTAGGGGGCGCTATTGCACCCTCTTTAAATCAGTCTGTTCAGGGTTGAGGGGTGAACGCAGGATTAAATTTTAGTGAAATCGGCCAAAGTTTGTGCAAATTATCAGTCGTTGAAGTTTGATGGTGAGCCCTAAAAACGAACCCGAAATTTGCACCGTTGCCACGGCAACACCGTTTGACCTTTTAAAAAGCTTTTAACAACTTTTAATGTCCCACTTGTCTAGACGATACTTCCTGTTGGTTGCCTAGCAACCACGTAATATACTTTTTTGTTCCTATTCCCATGATGCATCTGTGTACCAAATTTGGTTTGGCTACACCAAAGTTTTTGTTGGGCGTCCTATTGGCGAGGTCAGATGTTTAACCTGTCACCATGGCAACACGATGGGGAAATGGCATGGGGTCGTCCACACTTTTTTGATCAAGACCATGTCATGAATCTGTGTACGAAATTTTATATGTCTACGACAAAGTAAATTTTGGCACTACTGTGCAATTTTCCTAGGGGGCGCTATTGCGCCCACCTGAGATTTTCTTATATAAATCTGTTCAGGGTCGGGGTGTGAACCCGGGATTAAAATTTTCATGAAATCGGCCAAAGTTTGTGCCAGAATTTGTAGATTTTACCAATGGAGAGTTTATGTCATCGCTATGGCAACGCCATAAAAAATATGACATGGATGTCATTGACTTTTGGATCAGGATGCCAAAATAGAATTTTGTGCAAAATTTCAGAAATTTTTGAACAACTATTTGGGAACAAATGATTTTCTCACATATTAAATTTTGTTTCAATCTATAGGGGGCACTAAAGCGCCAAATTAATAATTTTCACAGTAAGTAGCTTCAAGGCAGAGAGTTTAACAACTGTTTTAAATTTCATTGAAATCGGAGTTCGTTTGAGCAAATGGGAGCAATTTGTAAATATCTCAAATTGTGTGCATTTTTTGTTGCTTCACTGCTCAGAGAAAAATGTGTGAAAAATGTGGATAACTTTTGATGTTCCACGTCTTGAGATAATGTGGACCAAATTTGAGCTTGTTCGGAGTTCGTAAAAGTTTAGCCAACTTTAAGCCAATATTACTGCCCCTAGTGGAGCGCACGGTGTTGGCGTAATAATATTTTTTCCTTGTCTTAACATGATCGACTTCTTTGTCAAATTTTATGATTGTACATGCAACATTTTTTTTGTGTCATTCGTATTCCCTAATGCATTTTTGAGTCGTTTGGGGGCGCTGACGAGCCATTTTATTTATTTTTGGAAAATGAAAATAGCCAAAAGTTAGAGAAGTGCGAGATTTACCAGATGGAAAAATTTCAGGACTTTTTGTCATTGTTCAGTGGGTGAAAAATGGGTGAGTTGGTTAGGAGAATAATCAACCGATACGAGAACAATGTTCCGCTTTTTTTTGGCCGACAAACTATACATTTTCGGAAACCTCTGGCACATTGCTACGTGATGGTGAGGGTCCCTGGTCACTACGGGTGAGTCACGTCGCACCATTCCATTTTTGGGCCACTTGGAGCATCGCTTTGCGATACTAATAGGCCCTTCGCCAGCCTCTGCCGCTTGGGCCTAAATATGTCCTTGGAGAAAAGCAATTGGTAGACCATCCACTGAAAAAATTACAGAATGAACCTTTAAACTCAGAATGCCTGAATCTTGAATAGAGTACTTTTTTTTGGGGGGGGGGGGGGGGGGGGGGTTTAGTAATTAATAGGGATGGGACAAGATCTCGCAAGACCAAATTGGCACAAGATTGTACACACAAGAAAAGAATCTCGTGAGATCTTTTCTCCATGAATTTAATGTTAGTTAAGAGCTGATGAGCTACATAATTGGAGAAGCTGTAGTTCCAAAAAGCAGTACTGCAAGAACTGATAAGCATTACATAAAATAAATAAAAATAGTGAAGCTAAAATTGTGAAATGTATTGCTCTACTTATTTATTGCAAACTATGTACAAAT
Source organism: Boleophthalmus pectinirostris (assembly GCF_026225935.1). Taxonomy (NCBI): domain Eukaryota; kingdom Metazoa; phylum Chordata; class Actinopteri; order Gobiiformes; family Gobiidae; genus Boleophthalmus; species Boleophthalmus pectinirostris. The sequence continues at coordinate 594,314 of NW_026571115.1, read as the reverse complement.
CATTGCTTGTCTCGAGCTCGTGGACCTAATCTCGTGGTGTCTCTCATCTCATAAAAATTGCGTCTCGTCCCACCCCTAGTAATTAACTGCATCATCTGCAAAAGGAGTGTTAATATTATCACTGTGGAATCAAAGCTTGACTGAGATTTAAATACATTTACTAGTTATCCATAAATAAATCATAAAATACAAAGACTAAGTTGTCCAAAAGTAGTTTTAGAACCCTGAATAATGCATAAAACAGGATCTTTTATCATAATTTGAAAATGACAAATAGACCAGCAGCAAAACCACTTCAAACTCATGCATTCAGAATTATAAGTTCAATTCAAAAACAGGAGAAGCAACTGTATTTTCTATCCATGGGTTTCAGAGAGATTAAAGAAAAAGTTTCCATGGCAATTAACAATTCAAAACCTAAATAATATTGTTTGAATAGTGAAAGGTCCTCAAAATGGCACCTATAAACAGAAAGCCTGAAACCCAAGGATAGGCATTCTCTCTACAGAACACACACCACATACCATTAATGCGCTTTGAATGAATTGTGTAGACTGTAGCTTGTTTAACAGAAGAAAAACAAAGATTCACGACTTGGCTAAGCACTTAACCACCCTTTTAAATATTGTAGACTGAGGCTCATATTGATTACCTTTAAGATATAAAATCTCTATGTCATTTGGAGGGCTGCTGCACACACAGCCGGAGCAACAGCAACAGTTCATCTGCTTTGAAACTGACCAACCAGGAGACATGTATTACAATCACTTTTGGTCTTGTTTACATTTTTATAGTCTTGAAATATATGCATACGTTACTTTAAAGGGTCTGATATTACACAGAATTGAGTTTAAAGAGCTTTAAGTCATGTTACAATACTGTTGTCTCCTCAAAAATTCACCTGGAGTTGTGTTTTGTTTCATTCACACATGTTTGAGTAATCCTTTATTATTTATTACTAGCTTTTACTTTCAGCACAATAGAGATCGGTAGTTCCAGGACTGAAATCATTCAAATGACTCTAGTGAAGTACTAGTGAATACTTCCTGTATTTTCTGTGTTTTCCATTTGAAAGAAGAACTTAGCCTAAATCTGCAGGGTTTGTGTGTTAAACATGTGTGAATGAAACAAAACACAACTCCAGGTCTGTTTGTGATGAGGAAACAACATTATAATATAGATCAGACCCTTTTTCATTTTTATGGAGTCGATAAGGACATATCCCTAATCCTACACCTATAAATTACATCTGCTACGGCCATCTTGGTACTGCCGTGATATAGAAATGATAACACTGACATATGAGTTCAGTTATTGGGGCAGTAAAACAGAAGTAAATGCATGGTTTGAATGTTTAGAATGGATTTCACAGAAAAACTACAGAAGAATCCAAACTTTACACCACACCTTCAGCAGACTTCTTTGCTTTTGTTGTATTTGACATGATGTTAATAAGAATATAAAAAGAGGCACATTTCTAGGTAGGTGGAGGACACTCACGGATGGACAGGATGGGTTTGGTCTCTGGCTCTGATCTTCCCCTGGTTATGACTTCATCGTCTGAGTAATCGGAGGTAGAGTCGCTTTCATCAGTCTGCAAAGAGACACACATGAACTTAAATTACAAACGCAATTCATATGGTTTTATACAAATGACACTTTTTTTTCATGATCGGATTTGGAAATTTTTCATGTTCAGGAAGTTTACAATGAAAATATATGAAAAAAAAACTGTATTAAAGCAGGAATATTACAATAATAAGCATGGATGTGGTAACTGGTAACTAATACAAGAACACCATGAATTTCTGGGTCGCAAGATAACCTGAAAGATATCATTTTGAGACCGTATTTCGTATGTTTTTAATTGAAAACAGTATATTTTAGTTACTAAATCAAGTAACAGAACAAACTGCTCAAATAAATCAAATGTAATCCGATTTTAAATATTTTGCAACTTGAAATCATGACAAATGGAAATTAGGCAAGGGGCAATAATGAAATTTGGTGTTGCGATTATCATAGCGAAAATAACAATTGTAATTAACAATTATATCATGATAATTATTAATGTCTGTTATGTTATGGTTATGAATAATCCTAATTTTAATATTATCAATAGGTTCCATATTTAAACTGTTATTGTAATGTACTGTGCTGTAAATGAAAACAATACATTCTGGTGACAGTTCCCACGTGCACGAGTGTATGAATGGGTGAGTGGTTTCTTGTTGTAAAGCGCTTTGAGTACCTTGAAGGTGGAAAAGCGCTGTATAAAAATGTGACTATTTACCCATTTACCGTAATGCAGAGTATGAGAGTGGCCTATAATGACTCTTTGAGAATATTACTGAAAGCACTGAGGATTTCTAGTGCCAGTGAAATATTTGTAAACTGTGGTGTGAGATCCTGTTTGATCACGATTTAATATTGAATTTATTGATTTATGTGTCGAGCCATGAATTTGAATAATCAAATCATTCAAGCTCTAGTGTGTCCTTTGAGGAGATCTGCCAGATTCACCTCCAACATGTGGAAACAGTGGCAGTCTTGTCTGTATACTGTACACTAAAACATGCATTTTTGTGTTACAATTTTTTTATACTTAGTTACTATGAATCAGATATTATGTGTTCTTAATAAAGATTAGATTGAAATTAAATTAACTGAATTAAATTCGGACTATCTTTGTTGGCGATTATCACAATTATATCCTCCTGGGACCTGAAGAAAAAAAGTGTATTGCAATATATATTTTTTGTGTGATTTTCTAACTATTTGGAGGTAAATGTACACCTTAGCATTTAGATTTTGTTCATTTTATTTTTAATTATAATTTTATAACATGTCCTCTGTAATGGACGCCGGGGGCATTTTGGTGTTACATCTATGTGAAGTTAACAATCTGACAAAAATATATATTTTTCTTATCACCAACATCTCTGATAAGCTTCTACAGTCACCTCAAAAAGTTTTTAGATGCCCGTTTAATTTCTTCTTTTTTTTTTTTTTTTAAATCATCATGCAGCCACAAACTAATTCCTATTGAGGTGTTTTTTTGGTTTTTTTTTATGCTGGACATGATCGTACCCTACAATACCCCAGCCCTATTTAGGCAGAGAAACACAAAACACAAAAGACAGACAGGTTAACTCAATGTCCACTATAAAGCATACAAATTAATGGGCCAGGTCTCAGGAGGATATAAAATGTGCCATGAACAATTATTGTATACCCTTTTTATTACGATCAATGATATTATTGTTTAGTGTCCCATCCCTAAAGCAAATACAGTTTCACAATGGGAGGTCCCAGGTTGGTCACAATATGACATATCCATTTCTGTATGTAACTGGGATTAATCTTGCAGCTCTACCATAACCTATCCATGTGTTAAGAACCATAGCAATTAACAATTTAAACATTTTTTGTTTGTTTTTTTAATGGGGAAGAACATTGAAGCGTTGCATAACAGGAAGCTGAAAGTATGAATATTAAAATTAAAGTTCTCCTCTGAATTACCACTAGAGGGCAGTCTCATCTATTGTTGAAATGAGCTATTTTAGTTTGTCACAGCTTTCTTCATCAAATATTCCATTTATTTCCCTCTTGTCTAATAGCCCGGTCTTTTACTCTGGAACAAACAAACAGCATTGGTATTTTCTTGATGAACACTTCATGCATCAATGTGAATCACCTGTTTTATTTCTAATGCAACTCCTCACTCAGGAAAACTACCCCAGCCATCAGTCGGAGACATTTCCGCTCTGCCCTCTCCTTGTCCATTATTCAGAACAGAAATGCTGCGGACTTTAGAGCAGAGCTATGAATCAGGGTAAGCTTTTGTCCCCAGGCCCATAACTCCCAAAATGGAAAAAAGCGCTGAGGTGTTTTAAAATGGAGTGAGAAGAGTGAATGCACATGAGGGGAAAAAAAGATGGTTTATATTGTAGCGATAAAACAAAAGCTCACGATGTCAAATATTAGAGAAGGGAGTTTATGGCTGGATCAATAGAGGATTTCCTAAAGCAAACAGCAACGAGAGGAAGCCAAACATGCAATGTTAAAGGGCCTATATAATGAATTATTCAGGCATTTTAAACTACACGTTCACGTTAAACTAGGTTGCAAGATTCATCACAGTCAAATTGAAAGCGCAAATTGAATGGATGTTATTAAAGATGTCATCGCTTTTCCCGGGATGTTCCAGAGAAAGGCCCATATCACGCCATTTTCTGATTGCTGTTATAATGTTGTTTCCTCATCAAAAATATATACCTGGAGCTGTGTTTTGTTTCATTTCATTCACACATCTTTAAACACTCAAACAATGCATATTTAGGCTGAGTTCTTCTCAGAAAGCACTCTGTTTCACTTGTGATGACATGTGGTATTACAGAAAGTGCTTTGTGTTTTTAAAGTACATACACCTTCACTAGAATCATTTGGAGGATTTCAGACTTGGAATTGCCCGTCTCTACTAAATAAAAGGTAAAAGGAGCAGTCAACTTGAAAACTACCGATTCATGACATCACAAGGTGGAACAGAGCATTTTGAGCTTTGAAGATGTAGACAAACTAATAATAAAAGATTACTCAAACATTTTTGAATGAAACAAAAACACAACTCCAGGTATGTTTGTCATGAGGTAACAGCATTATAACATGGATTAAAGCTCACAAGAATCATTATTGCGTAATAAAGAATCTTTAAACCTAAGGGTTGGCGATATGATAAAAAAAAATGTATAACATTTTCTTAAGAGTTATAATTTTAATATTTTATCACTTCATGTAAACTCGCTCAGACTTCACTATGATTCTTTAATTCCAGCTGTCACTCACTCAGAGCCTAAGGGAGGTTCACCAAAAGGAGAAGGTTTGGAAATGTGTTTGCGTTTGAGCATAGAGCTGCATTAAACAATAGTGACAATATGACCAGCCATATTTGGAACCTTTTGCAGTAAGAGGGTTGGGTGGGGTGGGGGGTTACTTTTGCTAGGATGATCAGACATGTTTAACTGGAGTTTGACAGAAGATCTCACCTCCTCCTGTTCTCTCCTCTTCCATCGGAGCTGAGCGTTCGCCGCCGCCATCGCCTCAATCACAAATGTCGTGGTCATGTAACTGAACAAGAAGAGGCATAATATAATACAACTGTAATATCTTCTATCAAAACCATAGAATGTGTAAAGAAGTGCATTTGGCTCCAGTCAAATGAAGCTCATCAAGGCTGACAGTTATAGGAGTGAATTTGGAGCCAGTGCCATATTAGGAATGGAAATGTATTTACAGACAACACAGCAAAATAAAACATCAGGATCATGTAGAGCGGATTAATACTAACATTTTAAGATCAGAGCCAGAAAAGAGCCCCATACTTGTTTCCTGTTTAGAACATGGCATCTAGCTGGTTAACCATGTCCATTTATATACAGCCTTGATCAAAACACAAATTTGTTTCTTAACACCGACCTCATGAACCCCAAAAATGTGATGAGGGAAAGGCTGACCACCCATCCGGCCGTGGCGAAGGCTTTGGGCATTGTCAGAGCTCCAGTTCCAACAATGAGGTTGAACATGTAAATGAGCCCCACCTAAAAAAACAGAGAAACATATGAGCAAAAGTACACACTCTCATTTTATTTATTTGTTGTTTATTTGAAGGACAGATACAACAAACAAATATATTAACAGTTAAGCACTCAGATGTGTTTAAAGCCTACGCTAATTTGCAAAAGCAGTGCTCAGAAGGGCTTTTACACTGTTCAGATCTTACTTAAAGCAATGGGATTCATTGTGGAAAAAGCTATAAATGCACTGAATTTGTATCAAATCGCATTAAAATATTCCACACTTACATTACAATTCATCTATATTGGGTCTAGTGATGCTGATCTTATTCAGTTAGGGGCAACAGTAACTGGAGCACTCATCCACCAAGCCAAAATTCTGTCATTGTGTGAAATGGCAAATTCATTTTTAAATCCCATTAATTTATGGGGTATAAACGCTACTTGCTGCCTATATGTAATCTTTGACCAGCCATTTTGACCAGTTGCTTTTTTAAGTTTATGTAACAAAGTCCAGTTTTGTTATGCCAAATTCCTAAACAGAACCATGAATGCTCTTTTTGATCACATGCTCCTGAAAATGTGTTTTTTAAATTCATTTTGCATTTTTTCTTGAGTTTTCAGAGTATCTTATAACTTTTCTGATAGTGTTTGCTAATATGTGCTTTGTATCACCATGGTAACTCCTACATTACATCCAACATTACACCATTACATCCAACATTACACCATGTAGAACACCTTCAGTATAATGCCACTACAAAGCATCACTAGGCTTAAATAAGTTTCAAAGTATTAGTTTAAATCATAAAAAAGCTGTTTGTGACTAAAAGAAAAGCATGTAAGCAGTAAAACTCTGTGGTGAACAGTTGCTGACCCAGCAGCCGATCAGAGCCCGATTGTAAAGAGGCCTAAAGAGGATGTGTCAGCAGACTGCTTCCTGTTCAAACCTGTGGCACTTCTCCTACATGATCTTACTCATGAAGAAGAAATTAAAACTGAAAATTGATGACTGCAACTAAACCTGCTACTCAAACCGCAGCCCTATCCCGTACTCAAGAAAACTCAAAATAATTGCTAAACTCAACAATAAATCTTAAATTGTGCATTGCATTGTGTAACTTTTGTGGTAGAGGGTCTGTCAAATGCTTTTCTCCATGGAGATGTTATTACTTTGTCTGGAATGTTTCACAGTAACCTCTCGATCTTCATGGAGACTAAACCAAGTTACCAACCAAACCCAAACCAGACCAAGTTACAGGTTAGATCTGTGGAGAGGTGACCACACACACAGTCAGAATGCCTGTTTTTCTAGGTATTTTTGAGCTATAAAACCACCTGTAAATGAATAAATGTAAAGGAGGTCTGTTTAAAGTCATACTGTGGAACATTGCAGGCAGAGCAATGACATATCCAGAGAATGGAATAGAATGCACCTTTAACTTGTATTGTAACCTTATGTCTTATTGTCTTTAAAAAGAACCCAAGAAGTTAAAGTACATAAGAAGACAAAATGAACATCTTTGGTTTAGTTAACCTTCTGTGTTTTTATTTGAAAGTCAAATACGAATCAAGACTAAAACTAGTACTGAAACTAGATCCTTATTTGAGCAGGTGTTGATACTAAAAAAAGTCACATTCACAGCACAGAAATGAACCTTTCCTGAATAGCTTTAGAATGATCATTGAGCTGAGCACACAGATTAGTATACGCCCATGGACCACTATGGAACCTACCTGGACCACTGAGGGATTACACAGATATAAGACCATATAGGAATTTAAAGAAAGTACTATGATTTAATGTTGATTCTATTGTCTAAATGTGTAGTGTTTTTATTTTTTTTTAATTAACATTGTGGTATCAGCATCAGTTTTGAGTATAGAGTCTATTTATGATATATACTAGTCAGTAACACAATATCTGAAGTGATAACTGTTCCTATAGTGAAAGCTGAAAAGTGTGGAGTGGAAAAGTAGGTCAGCCTTAAACAGCTGAACAAAAGCCACATGAATTAGCAATAGCATCCCGCCACAGAAGAGGGTGCCATATGATTGAACTGCATAAAGGAAGATGGCGGACACTCACAAAGGCAGAGTAGGGCTCTCCAGTCTCTGTGATTCCTCCAGCCATGGCAGCGGTGCACTGGTGATCCCCTACAGACAGCACAAACACAGTCATCAAAAGTAACTACAGAACAGTAAAAACTTTTATTTCCCCCTTATATTCCTTAATCATAATTTTGTTGTATTTTGTCGTATTAAAAACAAATAAAAGGCTTTCAGTATTTCTATTTTGGACATTTAACACAAAGATTTTCACAGTTTCTTCCTCAAAAGTCTGAACTCTGCTCCACTCTGCTTCACACTTTTACTGACAGAGTAATTATTAGTAATTATAGCTGCAAAGTTTAAGTGCTTATGCTAAATTACTACAAGCACCTGAACGCCTCATAGCCCCTGTTCTACGCTTGTCACCGTAAATACTATATCCACTTATTTTTCTGTACTGCGATGAGAATTGAGCTGTACAAGGTTGAACTGTGAACTTTTATGACTCATTATAGATAAAAACTAACAACTTAAGAGATGCATTCTGTTTAGGGATGGGACAAGATCTCGTACCACAAGATCTTGCAAGACAAAAATCACCACAAGGTTGTACACACGTGAGGAAAATGATCTTGTGAGATTGTTCCCCCGTGCTTTTACTTTTGGAAGTGCTGGCAAGTTCAATTTCTTGGGAAGCTGTTGCACCAAAAAACTGTAATGCAATGACATAAAAAATATAAACCATAAATGTTGAAGCCAAAATTATTAACTGAATTTATTTTTTTTTATTATGCATTATGTTAAAATCTCAACTTGTCTCGTTCTCGTGGACCCAATCTCGTTTCTCATCTCGTCTTGTGGAAACTTTGTCTCGTCCCACCCCTAATTCTATTCTTTATTTATTGCAGTTCATGTTTTTAACAATATTGTACATTTAAAATATATTTTTTTGCTTTATGGTTTGGTTTAAATTGAATCGTTAATCAACTATATTTACTTGTTATTGTGACAGGCCTACCCAGATCGCACTATCTGGTTCTATGACCTGCTGTAGACCTGAGCAAATGTGGTCTGACAGGTTTGGGGGTAAAAACAATTTGAATATGGTTGTATGGTGAAATCATATTTCCTTTTGCATGTGAACAGAGTGACTAGTGATAGGTTGTAGCTGTGTTTCCCAGTAGGAAAGGAGATTATAGAGGTCTTCCATAGTCTAACTAATCTGAACAAAAAAATGGCAAAACTAATTACACTTTATGTCTGTAACATGGTCTAAAGGCTGCATTGTGTAACTTTTTTGGCAGAGGGTCCATGAAATGCTTTGAGATGTTATTGCTTTGTCTGGAATGTTTCACAGTATGACATTAAACCTTTCTATCTCCATGGAGACCAAACCAGATCATGTTACAGGTCAGATCTGCGGAGAGGCAGCCCTGCTCACAGTCAAAATGCCTGTTTTTCTAGGTATTTTTGAGCTATAAAGCCATCTGTAATTGAATAAATGTAAAGCAGAGCTGTTTAATGTACTGTGGAACATTCCAAGTGATGTAAATCTTATATCCCTAGAAACAAGGATGTAACAGATCCCCAACCAAGAAGTTACACAGTGGACCTTTAACACTTGGCGTAGGTAGCATCTTTACTCCACACAGCCCTTGAGATCTTACATATTTCACCGGTCTAATACAGCCAGTTTCCATGTGTTTTGTTTAACAGTTAAGTTTATTTTGGGGTGACCAGATTTTCAAAGTTAAAAACTGGGACACACCAGGTTGGAATGTTGGTGTAAATAAAATTGTGAAAAGAGAGCATAACATTGTCCATTCTCGACTCACTTGTGGGTCAGTATAGACTTTTGTTGGTGCATTTTTTTGCCTTATAGTCATTTTCAAGTACAGTTTTCTGTATTTTAGCTAAATAGATGGTATCAGATTGGTCAAAAGCAAACAAACAAACAAACTGGGATTTTTCTGTTATACAAAACCACTGATTTGTCCCAGTTTTACAAATCTACTGGGACAGGGGACACAGGGCTCAAAACTGGGACTCTCCAAGGTAAAGAGAGACATTTGATAACCCTGTCTTATTTACAAAAGAAATTTAAAAATGTTCTAACATTCGACATCTTAAATATTTGGATAGGGTAGGGTGACCAGATTTTAAAAATTATAAACTCAGACTCGCCTTTTGTCTGAGATGGGATGGTATAAATAAAATTGTGAAAAGAGCGTGTAAGATTGAGCATTCTCACATCAGTCACAATCTGAGGGACTTCTGTCACAGCATTTTTGCTTTATGGTCATTCACAAACATGGATTTCTGTATTTTGGTTAAAGAAATAACAATTTATGCTCTTCTTTACTGTTGGCAAAGATCATATTAGTAAAAAGTTGTGATAATCTTGTTTTAGTCCTGGTTTAGAGTTGATGTAGTCCTGGTTTGGACCTGGGTTAGATCAAATTGGTCAAAGGACAGGGGGATCATATGCTGACTAGTGTCCACACGAACTCATCAATCAAACTAAAGGCGTGAAGTCCAATATTATTTTAGTAATACAACTGCAGTCATTATTAGGGTGACCAGACGTCCCTATTTACCAGGGACAGTCTCAGTTTTGAGCCCTGTTTTGCCTGTCTCATCATATTTATACCAGCAGATATATATTTGATTTGATTTGACTCAGTTTCCTACAAGAAATGTCTCATGTGTCCCAATTTTTTATTGTCCCGATTTGATCTAAACCAGGTCTAAACCAGGACTAAACTAAAACTAAACCAGTACTATATCAGGTTTACACCAAGACTAAACTAAGACTAAACCAGTACTAAACTAAGATTAAACCAGGACTACATCAGGTCTAAACCAGGATAAAAACAGGACTACCAAATTTTTATTTTATTTTTTTACAAATCTTATCTCTGCCAACAGTAAATAGGAGCACAGTGTCTCAGTGACGGTGATCAAAAAGCAAAAAAATGCAGCGATAGAAACTCCTCAGATTATGACTGACACGAGAATGCACAATGTTACACGTTCTTTCACAAATTTATTTATACCAACCATCCATCCTAACCCAGGTTTGTCCCAATTTAGAATTTTGAAAACCTGGTCACTTTAGTCTCTATAATATGATATACACAGTTGTTAACCAGATGTGAAATAAAATGGCCTTAACATTACAATATTATTTGTTGTTTTGTTGTTGGTTAAGTTGGTTAGCATCCTTGGGACTGCTATTTTAGAACAATGTTTCAACACTGCAGCGTTACTACATACTTACACGATTTACTCAAAATAAATAAGGAAAAGCGTAATCATTTGAGGCAAACTTACCTCGGTGAATGTGTCAATTATATGCTACAAGGATGCTCCACGCTGTCAGCTAACATGAAGCTAACAGGCTAAAAACATTAGCTGGTTTCCCCGCAATCAACCAGGAAACGCGGGTTAAGTTAGAAAAAACGCAAGAATAAAGAGTTAAAATGCATGAACGTCAGGGAAATTCACCCTAAAGTTCGGTGGAAATGTCACTAGTTAAACCATGACTGCAAACAACCAGCTGACCCGACTCCGAACTGCTACGCTGCCGCTAATGCAATCGCAATACAATGTATGCATCTTCAAAATAAAAGCACTAAAGAAATTAAGAACGGGAATTTTCGATATTGAGTCTTAATTCATGAATAACTAGATAAGCAAATGTTGGCTTTTAATAATAAATACATATGGTGTGTCTTGTTTAGCATATTCGGACACTTATTGGATGAAAATTGGGCAAAGAATTTATGTTGAAAGGTCAGACGGAAAACGTTTCGAATAGAATTTAATTTTTCTGATTACTTCTCATACGAGCCTTTACTGTCACATGACACGTGTATAAGTCAGCTGGTTTCTCATTCCTGCACCTGCGATCTGTACTTTATTAGTCCTTATCTTAAAACGTTTTTATATAAAACTCAAATACACTTTTAACATTAGACTTAGACTTAGACAAACTTTATTCTTCCACAAGGGATTTTTTTTTGGAAATTACAGGAGCTCACACATCACAATATATTATAATATTTAATAATATAATATAATATAATATCAAAGAGTAAAAAATATAAATGGTAATAATAAATTCTAAATAAGTAGCAAAAAAGATAGCAAGAGACAGGTGTGAAATAAGACATAATTGTAGACATGTATATGCACAAGTCAAAATAAAAGAGAAAAATAAGTAATAAAATATAAAATCTCGGCTTTATACAAGAGGTCCTAGAAAGACAATGCAAGTGCAACAATGATATCATGTTTGACAGGACTTATACAGGGGTAACAGGGTTATCCATTACATAAGGGTGAGTTGTTTTACAGCTGTAGGAGGTATTATCTGTTACATGAGTTGTTGTACAGTTGTAGTGAGTATTATTTGTTACATAAAAGTTAGATGATACGGCTTTATTTATTATTTATGATTTATTTATATATTTTGCCTCCCAGTGCTAACAGTGCCTGATTGTGATTAAGGATTATTGTTAGAGAGAGAAGACCAAATGTATAAATTTCACCTGTACACTAGAGGGCGCCATAGTATAGGCTACTAAACATAACAAGCTGCTAAAACAACCTTATGGTAATTTACTATTTTTGGTCTCTGTTTCCTCAACAGATCAGAAGTTGTGTTTTGCTTCTTTCATCAAAATATTAAGAGCACTTTTTAACTACATATTTAACATAACTATATTTACACTTTTACTCAAAATCATACCTAGTTTTTTTTCTTCTTTCTTTGTTTTGTTTTGGAGATATTTCTGTAACTGTTACCAAGCTCCCATAAGGTTAACAAAAGCCAGTGGTGGATGAAGTACTCAATTATGTTACTTAAGTAAAAGTACAGATACAGGGGCAAAAGATTACTCAAGTAAAAGTAAAAGTATCACATGAAAAAATCTATTGAAGTACCTGTAATGTACTTTAAAAGAACTTTGCAGAGGTTTTTGAACAATTAAAGCATCAAATGTAATGATTTTGATAAAGAATTGAGCAGATTTTAAGTGATTCGAATGATTTTTTAATTTATCTAGTTGGTTTTTTTTGTGTGTTTTTGGTTTGCTGGGATACTAACTCCAACTCCAATTAAATGTGTGAAAAATAAGTCTCAGCTTTTTCAGCAGGTCTCAAACCATAAAGAAAAGTACTTTTTACTTTTCAATCCAGATTTAAAATGTAGTGGAGTAGAAAGTACAGATATATGCTCTCAAAAGTAGTGAAGTAAAAGTAAAAAGTATCCTCTGGAAAATGTACTTAAGTAAACTACAGATACCTAAGAACAGTACTTAAGTATTGTAATTGTACTTCATTACCTTCCAAAACTGACAAAAAACAAAATGTGTCTAAATTACACAATAGTCATGATTAGGCCAATAAAAATGAATGACAAAACCTATATTTTGTTTAATCAAACTTTAATATGTCCCTTGTGATTCCACCAGCACTACAGCCTGTATAGTTGTACTTTCTTTTCCACTTTTTGTGCCACTTAACTAATGTAAAACTGTGATAAATGTTTACCACAGCTACTATCCCACTAAACCAAGTAACTGGGAAAATATGAAAACCTGTCATATGCACTTTAACCTGATTCATTAGCAGTTTATGGATGTTTCATTGGTTTCATTTCATGAAGTTTATTTGCCTCATTTGCAAATAAGATGAATTAAATGTTAGTGAGTATTAGTTAAGATGAGAAATGAGACCTGTCAATAAACCTTTAATGTAGAATAAATTCATCTGAAATAGTCCATCCACTATTGAAATAGGGGAAATATTCATATAAAAGAATTAATGTAGATGCAGTTTACAGTTTTCTCAGTTATTTTAAAAGTCTTATATTTAAAAAAAAAAAAAAAAAAAAAAGCTTTACACTATGTTATAATGTTGTTCCCTCCTCAAAAATAGACCTGGACTTGTGTTTTGTTTCATTCACACATGTCTGAGTAACTCTTATTATAATAATTATTATTCTATCTACATCTCCAAACCTTAAAATGCTCTGTTCCACCTTGCGTTGTCATGTAGTGGTAGTTTTCCAGTTGCTGAAATTATCCAAATGATTCTAGTGAAGATGTGTGGAGTTTAAAAACATAGTGGAGCACTTCTCATATTACACATGACATCAGAAGGTGAAGCAAAGTGTTTTCAATCTGAGAGAAGAACTCAGCCTAAACTAAATTCAAGTGATTTTAAAGCTGATATAATGCTTAACTTACATAGTATTTTTTTCTTTTTTCTGTCAACAAAAGGCCGATCGGAGACACGGAGAGTTATAAAACCACCCCCACCCACTGCGCCGAAGCCCATCCTAAAACATGGCAAGTACCACCAAACACATGAAATGATGCCTGTCACACACAAACCCTACAGAAATACATTTAACATTGAATTATTATTTTTAACATAACATTTCATAACGTTACTATTATATCTATATAACTGTATTGGTGGGTTTCAGATGACATGACAGCATTCTATAGGCCAATATTATTTAATACAGATGGGAGCAAATTAAAGTAAAAGTAAATACAGTTCAAATATAAGTTTTTCTTGTAGCAAGTTAATGGGTTTAGTCACCAGTAGAAAATATTACATTGAATATTTGGGAATAAACTTTCTCATTACTTCATGACGAAGTACAAAGTTATTAATAGGGAAATTTGTCTTTTGCCCCCCATCTGGGAGTATGACATAATCACATTCTATAGTTTCTCCTATTCATTACATTGTACTTTGCCACAAAATATCGGAAAGGCAAATTCCCAAATATGGAATGTGATCATTTCTATTAATGACTAGACTCACGACCAGGCTGTATTTACAATATACATTTTAGCTGCCCATATCTGTATTAAATAATATTGACCTATAGAATGCTGTGATGTCTCTGGTTTGCTGTATGTGCATGTACGTGTGTATGTATACAGTCTATATTTATATCAAGGGTCTCCAACCTTTTTCCTCGGGTGAGCTACTTTTACAAAACAAAAAGAGAGGGCTACTAATTTAACAGTCAAGTAAATGTAAGCGCCACAGTAAGCCTCAGATAGGCAACAGTTTCATAAAAAATGAACTATAAAAAAATTTAAAAAATATATATAAAAATTAACCATTATCTGTTTAGAAGTCAACAAACTTGGGCATCATTTACAACATTTACTATACTTATGTGTTCAATTTGAGTTATTCAGTGCAATACGTATAATTCAGAAATCCCTTGGCGAGCAACTCCCGAGCTACACATTGGAGACCCCTGATTGATATCCTACCGTATTGCTTCTACCCTACAAACCCTTGCGGGTGCTGCGCTCCTCAGGCAGCAGGCTCCTGGTAATTCCCAAAGTCAGGACACACACTCATGGAGAGGCGTCTTTCCAGTATTATGGCCCCCGTCTATGGAACTGTCTGCCGGAGGAGCTCAGGGCTGCAGAGAATGTTCATGTTTTTAAGAGTAGGCTCAAGACCCACCTTTTTAGCTTAGCTTTTGATTGAAATCTTATACTTTTACTTGTTTCTAGTGTACACATTTTATATTTATTTATTTTAGGCATATTTTATGGATTTCCAATGTTTCCTCAGTAGGAGCCTTCTACAGCAGGAGAGGAGGTCGGCTGTGACTGCTGGGTCTGTCATGTGGGCTCCTGGTGGAGGGTTGATGCTTGGGCCTCATCTCTCACCTGGGCCCTGTGGTGGTTCCTGGTGGTGGTGGACAGCTCTCTGCTCCTGGTGTAGACAGCTCCTCTGGTGGTGCTTTGGTGCATTCTCAACTGGTTCACCTGTATTCAGCCTCACATTAGGGTGGTGGGGGGGTGAGGGGAGGGGGTTCGTGTGTGTGTGCCTGTTTGTGAGTGTGTGTGCGTAGTGTGCGTGTGTGTTGTGTTTGGTTGTGTAGGGTCGGACAGGTGTGGGAGTTGGGTGGGTGGGCAGAAGGAAATGTGGAATTGTTTTTAATCACTGTAAAGCACTTTCTGTTACATTTTGTTAAAAAAGCACTTTATAAATAAAGTTTGATTTGATTTGATTTACTACCAACTGATTGATTGATTGATATGATAACTTAATGTTGCACTATGTAATGTTTTGGTTGGGGGTCCGTCACCTGCTTGTTTGTATAGATATGTCATTGCTTTGCCTGGAATGTTCCACAGTATGACATTAAACAGCTCTACCTTAGATTTATTCAATTACAGCTGAATTTATAGCTCAAAAATACCAAGAAAAACAGGCATTCTGATTGTGAGCAGGGTCACCTCTCCATGGATCTGACCTGTAACTTGGTCTGGTTTGGTCTCCATGAAGATAGAAAGGTTTAATGTCATACTGTGAAACTTTTCAGACAAAGCAAGTACATTTCCATGGAGAAAAGAATCTGACAGACCCTCCAACCAGAAAAGTTACACAATGCACCTTTAAATGACAAACATTTCAATATGACAGAAAGGTTGCAGGTCTTATTAATTGGGCGGTAACTCAGTCAAACCTACATTAAACCCAACATTTTGAAAGATACATGTTGTGTCAGTGGCCGTTTGCTCCATTTATGTGCAGTGTGCAGACTTCAAAGAAAAAAGTTTGAAGTTTAAAAAGAAAGAAAGAATGAAAGAAATACGAAGGGGAGGAATTTGTAGACATATCATGCAAATTACATGCTGAAGGTGTATAAAGTTTAAAAACACACTGGAGCACTATTATTACTACTACTAATAATAATAATGATAGTATCTGTTTTTGTCAGTTTGAACTGTGTGAAGTATCTTTATGCGTGAAGAAAAGTGTTATACAAATGTTATGTGTTATTATTATTATTATTACATTAAAACACCATGTACACAGTTAAGTAGCAAAAAACTACATCTAGTCTTAAAACAACAGTTAAAACAAGGATGCTAATAGATGTACTGTCCTAAGTATGAGAACGTATGATGATAGTAGTAATGACAGTAGTAATGTAGTAATGTTGCAGGTCCAATAATTTCCCGTGTTTGTGTTTTAAGGGTGTATTCAGGAGCTTCTGGTGGATGTGAAATTTGAAGGAAGATATGTTTTCCAAATGGACACTCCGTCTGCCGAATATTGTCAGATGATGTGCACTGAACAGGCCAGCTGCCAGTTCTTTAGTCGACCTGAAGGGACGGGGGGGCAAAGGTAATCCAAAAATACTTTAAAAAAATAGAAAAAATAGTACTCCACTGCTTGCATGTAACGTCAGAGCCGGTAAAAGATGCATTGTGCAACTTTTCGGGTGGAAGATCTGTCACCAGGTTGTATCCATGGAGATGTTAATGCAATACTTCTATCTATCATTTATTCATTATGGGTGTTTCTAATTGCTAAAAAAATATAATAATTCTCCATAAATCTGACCTATACTGTAGCCTATAGTTGTCTCTATTGATATAAATAGGTTTAATCTCTACCGTGGAACATTCTAAACAAAGCAATAACAAATAAAGCAATCTCCATGGAGACAAGCAGGTGACGATAATCCGTGTGTCACTGATTTGTTTTTCAATATAAAACCAAAAATAAGGAAATGAAAAAATAACAGTTTTCTTCATTATTTGTTTCCAAAACTAAAATGAAAAAACAGATAACAATTAGTTTTTTCAGTTTTCAATTTTGTGTTTAAATGAAGAATGGAAAAAAACAATAATGGCCATTTCCCGTCTCTGTGACTTAAACTGTGATGCTGGACTTTTGCGCCACATAAGGACGACAGCAGCAATAAGTTTTAAGAAGGAAGTAAAAGGGTTGCACCTGTCCTGTGTGAGAAAAGTGTATAAAGTGTGTGCTGAGGTGTTTTACAGCCTTAAAACAGATAGAATAATTAGAAAATATAAAGTTGACTACTTTGTGGATTTCACCTGTCGCGGGTTATTTTTAGAATGGAACCCCCACGATAAACGAGGGACACTGTACTCTCACCTCACAACCTGTGCACATGGACTCCCACTTGTCTCGACCAGGATGGAAAACTGAGAGTTTCTAGTACAAGTCATTGTTAAATGTGCATTTGTGCTTCATCATGTTGCAGACTGACCGACTGTTTGTGTCTCGCTCCTTCTGAGTCACAGACGCTACAAGAGACGCTCAGTTTAATGCCCCCAATGAACGGTAATGAAAATCCAGACATTTGCATCATTTTATAAAAAAAAAAAAAACCTGGACACCCCGGACATAACGCAAAATACAGACATGTCCGGGGAAAATCGGATGTTTGGTCACCCTAGTCTAGTCATCATGGTGTTTGTTTGTAATGATATAGAAGAGCTTTGGATTTCCTATTTAGTGCTTATCAGGATTGTGCAGCAACGCTTACACAGTTAAACAGTGTAAGTCAGTAAGTGAGTGTAAGAACACAAGTTATTTTGCAGTATTAAGGATTTGCGTGTGATGTGGCAGTTGCTTGATTTAATGTTTGGCAGCCATACTGGAGGTCAAGACTAGGATTATTCAGTTTATTTCAATATAATCATGGCTACTTTAAACAGTGCAAATGACATAAAACTGTCCAAAATCACTGGCTCGTTAGATCAGCCATCATATATAAGATAAAGTCATCCTCCTGGGTTGTGGAATAGATCGCAATCTAATTCCGATGGAGCTTTGTCAGTCTAATCAACGCTTGGTTTGTGCCCAACCTTCAGTATCCAGATATTTACAACTACTTAATTCATTTGACATCATCCTACACCAACCAAAAACTGAAAAGCTACACGGGGTGAGAAGCATATAAATATTTTGTAGCAGGATGCGTGAGCTCTTTGTTGATCAACAAACATCATATCTGTTCCTTATAACAGCCAGGATAAGTAGAATGGGGGTCAAAATCTGAGTCGGAGCTACCCAGGACGGCCGGGACGGTGCAGCAGCGAGAAAAATACTTTTGGTAGATATCATTTAATTTACTGTAAAGCCCTTCTTCATTTGTGTGGAGGCGGTCCCTCACCAGAAATGAAATGTTGATGGCACAGACGATTGTACTCAGTGGGCTCCCATCCCTCTCTTTTTATGTCCGCTATCCACCCCTGTCTGCGATCAGTCTGTCTTTATCAGCCGGGATCCGATAGTAACATACTTTGGGCTCCTTTAGCAGATTGATTCAAGCCAGACCATCCAATAGCAACACAGCTCAAAACCATTGTTATTCAATTCAAATGTTATCACACACAAATATTACAAGTTTGTCCATATGGATAGTTTGACCTGCAATATGGTGACATAAACAATAGGTCATGTGGTTTTGTGATGCAAAACCTTAATAGTATGTACAGTATGAATAAATACACCAAATACTTTCACATTAAAGATAATTGAAATATAATTGAATACAAAGGTACACTTATTTAATGTGTTAAGACTCTGTACCAAGGTCTTCAACAAAAAGTAATCACAAACAAAACATAAACTGTTACTGCCCTTTGTCTTTGCACGACTCCTTATTTTTGGCTCATGATACAAAGGCAGTGAACAGAAAATGACAAATAAGAGTCAAAGGGAAATTCTGAGCTCAATATTTTTCACTATATTTATTCACATGATAAAGGAGGTCTCAAATACAGACAAAATGACATGAACTCATTTTTGACGAAACATGATATTACAGCCAAATTAATCGTTTTCAGATTCTACAATGGGGGACAACTGCAAGTTTTTCCTATTGATTACATTAAACTTTGCCATGAAATATCCAAAAGGCAAATGTAACAGTAACTCAAGAACTTGCCTGTAGAATGTTGTGATGTCATCTGAAACCTGTACGCTAATAGATAACTTTGTGGTGCTATACCAGACTTCTGTTATGAGAAGGTCTACCCGAATTTGCTCTTCACTGGACACTATAACAACTGGGACTGATCTCTGTTCACTGGTGATGAGAAAGAGTGTCAGAGGGTGTGTACGCATGACCCTGGCTGTCAGTTCTTCTCCTGGTACAGTGGGGACTTTTCAGAGAAGGAGAAAAGGTATGTATATGCTCAAACACAAATAAAATTCAATCAAAACCCATCGGATGTGTTCATGTGATATCTCAACTATGTAAAACCTCTGTAGTTTTATTGGCACTGGAGGAGATGCAGATTTGTTGACCTGGCTTATGGTTGAAGATGCTTGTTTTTATGGATATGTCACTGCTCTGCCTGGAATGTTCTACAGTATGACATTAAGCAGCTCTACCTTACCATATTTTCCGCACCATAAGGCACGCTCATAAGCCTCCAACCCCATCAAAAATGACTGCGCACCCCGCAATCCAGAGTGCCCTATACACAAATTCACTCGAGTGTCCCAGCACGACTTCAGTAAACTACAAAGTTGCACCATCCACAGCGCAAGCAAACACACACGGAGCAGACAGCGACCACGCAGAGAAAAACACCCACAGACACACTCATCACTCCACGCGGACGAGGAACGGAACGGAGGAACGAACCGAAAAAGCGAGTGCAATGTGCCACTTCTAGCCACAACTGAACAACTGAGTCACTCAGACTCAAAAATCCAGTGGTCCCAGACAGCACAAAAGCCAACAGACAAAGCCCAGAGTCACCGTGAATGCGCCAAAGTCCGACTGATCCATCTAACTGTTGTGTTTCGTATAAAGTCCGGTGCGGTTCAGTTGCGAAAAAAGTTTGAAAATAGACCATTTAATGACTTATAATCATTACGAGCGCCTATAGCACAGAAAATACAGTACATGTATTCAATCATAGGTAGTTTTGTAGCCTCGTGCCTCTCCACAGATCTGACCTGTAACTTGGTCTGGTTTGGGTCTCCATAAAGATAAAATGTTTAAAGCCATACTGTGAAACATTCCAGACAAAGCAAAAACATCTCCAGGGAGAAAAGCACATTACGGACTCTTACAGTTACACAATGCACCTTGTGGCAGTAGCTGGGGTGGCAGTAGCTCAGTTGGTAGAGCATTCGCCCACTGATCTGAAGGTTGGTGGTTCGAATCCAGCTCTCTTGACATAAAAATATCATTGGTTGAGTGGTCAGATCCACTGACCCACTGCTGTGATTCCAGCTCCCACAGATGAATGCTGCTGTTGTGTCCTTGGGCAAGGCACTTAACCCGCCTTGCCCACAGTGTCTGTGTGAATGGTTCCTTGTTATAAAGTGCTTTGAGTGCTTGAAGGTGGAAAAGCGCTATAGAAAAATGTGACCATTTAATATCTCTAATTACTGGGCTTATCCACTTGAAATAAATACGCAAATTTCAAGGTCCATATGCTTGAACAAAAGTGATTGTTGTCAACTGAAAGGACTTCGAGCCATGACATTAATATTGCAAGTTTGTGGAGACGCAAACAAATAATGAGAGAGTAGAGGGCATTTCAGTCTGGATATTTATGAATTTGAGATCCTGTGACATTATGATGCAACAAATGTGCATTGTGTAAATTTTTCTGGTGGAGGGTCAAAATGCTTTTCTCCATGGACATGTTGTTGCTTTGTCTGGAATGTTTCACAGTATGGCATTAAATCTTTTTATCTTCATGGAGACCAAACCAGACCAAGTTACAGGTTAGACCTGGTGACCCCGCTCACAGAGGCAGAATGTTTTTTTTTCCTTTTTCTAGGTGTTTTTGAGCTCTAAACAACTGTAACTGAATAATTGTAAAGTAGAGCAGTCTAATGTCATACTGCGGAACATTCCAGGCAGAGCAATGACATATCCAGAGGAACAAACAGGTGACTGACCCCCTCAAATTAAAAGTTACACAGTGCCCCTTTAAGTGATGATGTCACTTCCAGCTCCATCCGAGCAACTTCACAGCTAATTATTCGATTTTTCCGGCTCAAACAAGAGACAATGACCAAAAAACATGTTTAAACACAAGTTGTATGAGCTATGTTTCTGTATCCTTTTTTTATTGCTGCAAAAAAAACAACAAAACGTAACACTTAACAACTCTACTTTGCATCTGGTAACATCAACATTTCCTGGGCGTGTGATGCTAACTGAAGACACTACTCTGTCAGACGCTTTATTGGACTTTAATCTGAGTTTTATTTTAACACAATCTGACCAGGTGAGATGATTTGTGCTGGTAAAAGACCCTCACACATAAAATTACAGTCATAAGTTATTTAGCATTAGCCAAATGTTTGTCACGCTCATCTTTTTGTTGAAAACCAAACACTAAATGGAACCATTAACACTTGTTTTCATCAAAAGTTCCTCAATATGTGTTCTTTAAATCCATTTTGAGTTTTCAACCCATCTAGTTTTCAGATACAGTGGTCCTTCGTTTATCATGGGGGTTACGTTCTAAAAATAACCCGCAACTGGTGAAATCTGTGAAGTAGTCAGCTTTATTTCTTACAATTATTATCTATGTTTTAAGTCTGTAAAACCCCTCACCTCACACTTTATACATTTTTCTCACACAGGACAGTTACAACCCTTTTTGCATCCTTAAAACTTATTGCTGCTGTTGTCCTTATGTTATTTTTCTCCTTCTTTATGTAACGAACTGAAGATTAATTTATTTCGTAATGGGCTACAGCCGCGTAACTTCTACCTTCCTTCAGCATGTCCAGAAGTCCAACTTTTTGTGCAATGGTTAGCATCTTCCTCTGCCTTTTGGGTGCGACTGCAGGAGCCTTTTTGGTGCAAAATGTTTCATCAACATTGTGGGTTGCAAACATACAGCACTTCAGAATCACACTGCTAGAGATCCAACATTTATGTAAATTTGGCTGAACACATTCTGTACTTTACATGAAACACGGCACAGAGGAGATTGATTGACAATAGTCTAGACCAGGGGTGTCAAACTCATTTTGGTCCGGGGGTCGTATCCAACCTACTTTGATCCCAAAGGGGCCGGATCAGAAAACTCATGTCCTATAAATACCAAAAATAATAATAAGTTCAAATATTTGTGCAGAGAAACACAAATCTATTACAGAAATATTTTTTAATTGATGAACTCTTTCTTATTATAATATTATAATATTATGAACAACCTGAAACTTTAAGAAAAATTTAATTTCAACACAATGTTTTAACATGAACTTGTTTGTAAACAGGAATAAGTCAATTTTTGTTGTAAAATCCTGCACTCGGCTCCACTTTTCTCATGTTGGACATTTTTGTGATGAGGGTGTCACGGTCAACAGTCAAAACGATCGTCCTTTAAGAGCGTTTGGAAAGAGACAAGTCTTCATTTGTGCTGCTCTGGTGGGAGGGGCCACGTACAGAGGCGCTGGAGATGCTGCTGTGATAAACACCACAGAAAATTACTAATATTTTAATAGAAAATATAATAAAAATATTTTAGTAGAAAATCACCCAAGGGCCACATTAAAGGTCTTGGAGGGCCGGATCTGGCCCCCAGGCCTTATGTTTGACACCTGTGGTCTAGAGTCCCTTAGCTAATCAGAACGCAGAGGGAGGGACACAACACATGTTCATATGCTGTAAAAAAAAAAAAAAAAAAAAAGCATGCAAAATTGCACTAAAAAAATCAAAACTGCAAGGCCTCAAAAAGTAAACTGCGTTATAGTGAGGGACAACTGTATTGCTGAATATTCCACCATAGAGACAGAGATACACCCCCAGTGTGACCCTTTAAAAATGTGCAAACAAAAACATTCTAAATTTAGCAATGAGTTAACAGTGCATAAAAAGTTACCCCAACAGAAACGGTGAATGCACGTCTTTTGTGTTCTAAGGTTTCAGTGTGTCCTCAAGTTCAGCCCGGCTATTACACTGTTCTCATTTTGGAGAGGTCACCAATTCTCTGGCTTTTCTCCAAATGCAAAAATCAACTCAAACGAGAATTTCTTTGGAGGTAAGCTCAATACACAAAACAAACCTAAGATGACCAGATTAACTGTAATTAGCAAAATTAACAAATAACAAAAATAATACATTGAAAAGACATACTAAGACTAAAAATGACTGTAAGCCCGGCTGGTCAGGTTACAAATGGTATCTTTGTATTTTACAGAATGCAAGCTCACGTTCTTTCCAAACACAAACTTTGTCGGGGACAGGCTTGTGGACTGGCCCTGTGCCAGTGTGGAGCAGTGCCACGCCCTGTGCGCCGGCCACTCGTCCTGCACCCACTTTGCCTATTGTAATTGGTACGTCCACAATATTACTCTACAAAACAGAAATATCTATGAGTTAAAATTGCTTGGGTTCATTATTTTGTTTGAAGTCATTTTGATTTGCTGATCTAAGTGGAACTAAACACTACATCAACTTTTTTGCAACTAAACTGTGTATTCACCTTATTCCGCCCTGCACACTTCTGTCTTTAAAGCCTCCTAAACTGTGCTTAAACGAGAATCCCATCCATTTCAGTGAGAATTTGGAAAAGTCTTAAAATATGACACGATTAAAATGTGACATAAAGTTGGATAATTTGTGTAAAATTTTCATGTGCGCCAATAAATCACAATGCACTGATTCTCTGGAGACTTTAACAAGGCTTTATCGTCCATATTGAATTTATTTGCTGTAAATATTGGCAGCCCCATACAAAAAAATAAATAAAAAATGGTGGATGGTGGAGCTCACAGCAACTTCGGGAATAAGGTGAATATGGTGTTTTAACGGCGTTCTCTAATGTTCCTTTCTAGACCTTTCTGGCAATTTTAGTGGAAACTGGGTAAATTTGAAGCTTTATGTTCAAAAACTGTCAAAAAGTTTGTCTATGCTGCCTCCAGTGGCCTCTGCACTTTCAAGTACTATGTAACATCACTTAGGACTTTCCTTAAAGCCACGTGTTTCTGATACAAACACCTGGCTGCAGGGGCGGAGTTTGAAGTGTGGATACCTGTTAAACCAATCACACTGTTCCTTAGAACCCCAGACCCTGCCCCTCCTCCTCCTCACGCTCTTCTGTAGTGTTTGAAGTGGAGCTAAACACTAAATCCACTTTTTTCCTCGACTAAACTGTGTATGTGGTGTATTAATAGCTTTGTCTACTGCCCTTAGTCATTTAGGTTTTTGTAAACTTTAGTGCAAATTAACTACATTTGCAGCTGCCAAAAACACCTAAATCTATGGCTACGTTTATATGATGACGGCCTGAACAGAAGTGTGTCGCAAAAGTGGTGTCGCATCTTCAGTTTTTATTCAGCGTTTAGATAAGCATTTTTGGGAGGAAATCTACGTGCATACAGTGAAGCAAAAGTGTGTGAAATTCGATTGTGTATGCATGCCAGGAGGCGAGGTGGTGACACTAGGTGGTGATGTTTGTGACGTATATGCATATGCGATGTGAGCAGATGTGACCAGAGTTTTGCGCCTTAGGCAGTGTAGACGGAAACACTACGGCGGAGTATATTCAACTTTTCCACTCTGGAGGGTGGTTTCAGATTTTTGCATTTTGAAGCCTCAAAACGCCATCACCGTCTAAACAAAAGGCACTTCAGATAAAACATTTTGTCGTTTTTACCTGCAAGCGTTCTCGTGTAAATAGGCCCTTAGACCAATCACACTGTTCCTCATATGTAAAGACCACACCAACACTCCTCTTTCTCTTCTTTCTTCCTCCAGGTACTGCCCAGTTTAGCAGTTCTATTTGAAATGTGGTTGTGGGTGGAGTTTAGGTATTTAAAGCTACAAAAATAATAATAAAACAGCTCTTAAACTACATGTAAAAAATATAATAATCATACAAATACAATTCAGATCTGTTAGTTAGTCAATATATATATACTCTGAATTTAACTAAATTATGTCTTTATATTTTGATTTGTTTTTAAAGGAGAATGTGTTATCTCAGGAAAAATCTGAAGAGATTTGTAAGCAAATACAGTAGTGGATACACATCTGGATTTCCTTCACACTACTGTCAACAGGATATGACAGAAAAGACAACTAACACTCTTCTCTGTTCCATCTGACCTTCTCCTCTGATCTGACCCTCTCCTCTGCTCTATCTGACCCTCTCTTTTGATCTGACCTTCCACTCTGTTCCATCTGTCTCTCTCCTCTGCTCCATCTGACCTTCTCCTCTGCTCCATCTGATCCTGTCCTCTGCCCTATTTGACCTTCTCCTCTGATCTGACCCTCTCCTCTGCTCCATCTTAACTTCTCCTCTGATCTGACCTTCTCCTCTGATCTGACCTTCTCCTCTGTTCCATCTGACCCTCTCCTCTGCTCCATCTGACCCTCTGCTCTGCTCCGTGTGACCTTCTCCTCTGCTCCATCTGACCTTCTCCTCTGCTCCATCTAACCTTCTCCTCTACTCTGATCTGACCCTCTCCTCTGACCTGACCCTCTCCACTGCATCGTCTGACTCTCTCCACTGCATCGTCTGACTCTCTCCACTGCATCGTCTGGCCCTCTCCTCTGAATCTTCTGACCCTCTCCTTTGCATCCTGTGCTCCATCTGTAAAATTACTGTAAAATGTAGTGAAGTTACCTGAAACTCATTATCAGATAAACACATGACGTATTATCTCTCCTTTAACATGGCATCCTTGTGTTTCCTTCATGCAGCTATGTTCCTAGTGGCCCGTGAGAAAAATTACAACGCAGGAATTTTGAAATACATTCCGGATGTGCAGGATGTAAACCTGTGAAAACATCTGCAAAGAGGATCGCAACTGCCAAATCTTCTCCTATGTAGTCGAAAGGTAAAGCTGCACATAGAGCAACATTGCATTCATTTTATTGTATTATTTAAAGGTGCAATATATTTACCTTTCTGGTGGAGGGTCCGCTCACTAATTTCCATAAAAACAAACAAGTCACGCCATCAAGCTAAATTACAGGCCAGATCTATGGAGCAGTGACACAATAAAAATGCATGTATTTCAAGGTACTTTTGAGCAATTAAAACAGCTTTAATTGAATGAATGCAAGATGGATAAGTTTAATGGCATACTGTGGGATATTCCAGAGAAAGCAATCATCACAGAGACAAGCAGGTGGCGGACCCTTCCCCCAGAAAGTTACACAGTGCAACTTTAATTAGTTTAATTTATTTTCATGTGTCAAAATAGAAAATTTATTAAAAATATGGGTCTGGTGTTATTTTGCACCTTTGATATTGCACTTGATGCTCTAAACATAACTTTGTTGTTTTTCTATGACAATGACAATAAAAAAAAAATCTTGAATCTACACCAAGTACACCATGTAACTTTTCATGTCATTGCTTGGTTAAAATATTTAGTTTAGGCTTCATAGTGAAAAAGTGGAAGGATAGACTCTTCTACAATAACTTAACTTCTACAATAACTAAGAGGAGTACACATACAAAATACTCTTAATGTTTTTCTGTAACATTGATGTGGCGATTATATAAATGGAAAAGAGAGTTGGTCCGAGGAAGGACCCCTGAGGCACACCTTTTGAAAACCATGCTATGGACTGATTGGAAACCCCAATATTGCGATGTCTTTCCTGTAAGATGGTGTGATTAATAGATCCATATTACATTATTTTCTGATCTGTTATAATGTAAACTTTCGCCAAGATATTTTGGACAATAAAACACCTTTGTAAATGAATAGTCAACAGCAGATAAGTCAGCTCCATGGAGACAAACAGGTGGCAGACCATCTCTCAGAAAAGTGACATAGTGTACCTTTTGCTTAGATTTTCTATTGGTTTATATAATATGTTATTTGGTGCTTGTCTTTCTTTGTCTTTTCAGTAAACGTTGTAATCTGAACCGCACCATTTCACTTCCTCAACCGAAATATGTGGTTCCCAAGGCCAACGTGGTGTCCGGGTTTACTTTGGAGAAGACACAATGAAATAAAATTATACAATAGAGCTGCAACTAATGATTATTTTAGTAATGGGTTAGTCAGCCATTATTTTTGTTGATTAGTCAATGTCTATTGTATGTTGAGACTTTTTAACCCAATAAAGTTTGGAACATGGTGACTGAAATATGTAATATCTTAATGTAATAATAATATGTGTGACTGTTATAAAAAAGGTCTTTGTGTATGTTAAGAGTCCAGATAACAATGATCAGAATACAACTATGATTTCATTTCATTTCATTCTCATTTATTTCTTTGTTTGAGCCAGGTACAAAAAGATTCAAAAACAGTAACAAAAATAATGATATGTACATGACATATTTGGGGCCTGGTGCTCAAAAGGAGTAGGATGAAGTTTAAAAAACTTATGGAATCCTACCCCAATTGTTTGACATAATCACGTGGTTCACGTTTTTTTTTGTTTTTTTTAATCACCTTTGGAGTGCTTACCTGTCATTTGCAAAAAATATACCCACATATATACAAAAACATATCCACATATACTTACATACATATGCATGTACACACGCTTGTACACACATATGTACATACAAACATACATATACACAACATAGATATCCAGTAGATATACTCAATATAAATGCTTACACACATATGCATAACAAAATATACACACATGCAGAAACATATTTTCGTTTATAGTCATACAAACTAATAATAATGTTAATCTAGGCACAAAGTTTATTGTTTATGGTCATACAAAATAAACAGTAATGAGAATGAAAATGTATTTTATATAGCCGAATCATCACCATAATTGATTAGACAACATTAGACGAACAACAAACTACGGGAGCATCTGTCCACATCGAGTCTTTGAGTTCGGAAAGCATAATAAAGTTGATCTCCAGATGTTGTTTTGTCAAAGGTTTTGGTTCATGTGATATTACATTCTCACTGCCCTTATGAATACAAAGAGAGAGAAGAATTTGCTGACCACAGACTGAAATATTCCACAGCAATAATCAGGTCATCTTTGCTACAAATGTTATTGATAACCCTTATTTTATTTGCTGTTATTTAGATTTAATGTTTTAATAAAAGTTAGCAGTAGCATTGAGACACAGAAGTGTTCACTCCACATTAGTAAAGTTTTCAACATGTTGTGAGACTCGGCTCCCTGTCCACTGCCTCATGTGTCAGGATTTAATGATTTTAGCGTGGCTCAGTAAAGCTTCAGAGATTATATTAGAGTGGAAATAACTACTCTCCATCATTCTGAGACCCATAGCCTACTGTGAACATATTTATAAAATGTTGAAGACTTTTAATATGAGAGAGGAAAAAAACATTGTATTTCCGCTGTGCAGCACAGACCAGACTACAAACACATTATACATATAATATTGTGATCAGCAAAATTGAATAAATGATATAATAGCAAAACTAGAAATTATCTGATGAAGAAATTGTCAACACAAACAAATTTTATATATATATATATATATATATATGTAAATTCTCAGCTCAGCACCGGCTCCCCCCAAGGCTGTGTGCTGAGCTATCTCCTCTACTCACTCTACATTCATGACTGCAGTCCCACCCACCCAGAGAACATCATAGTCAAATTTGCTAATGACACGACGGTGGTGGGGCTGATAACAGAGGAGAATGAGGCGTGGATGAGGTCCTGAAACTCAGCGAGTGGTGTGCAGCCATCATCTTGCCACTGAACATCACCAAGACTAAGGAACTCATCCTGGACTTTCGGCGGAACAGAGCCAGCCCCCCGTACATAACGACCAAAGTGTGGAGCGATTGGCGTCCTTCAAATTCCTTGGAGTTCACATCTCTGCGGATCTCTCCTGGTCAGTCAACACCTGAGCACTGGTCAAAAAGGCCCAGTAGCGGCTCCACTTCCTGAGGTGCTCAGGAAGGAGCAACTAAACAAGCCTGCTGGTGACCTTCTATCATTCCACCATTGAGAGCCTGCTGACTTCTGCTGTGACAGTGTGGCACTCTAGCTGCACAGAGGCTGACAGGAAGCATCTGCAGAGGGTGACCAACACTGCACAGGACATTACTGGTTGCCCTTTGCAATAATACACACAATACACACCCTGGAGTCCACCTGTTCAGCCTGTTGCCTTCTGGCGCTTCAGGTCAATTCCAGCTAGGACCAGTAGAATCAGGGACAGCTTCTTCCCTAAAGCTGTCACCATACTGAATGAGAACTGTTCATTTGTTTTATTTATGAATTAATTAATTCTTGCACTTTGACGGAGCAGCTCTGAATTTCATTATACTATTGTATAATGACAATAAAGGCTCTCTATTCTATTCTAAAAATATATGAAACACTTAAAGCACTTAGATTGGCCGCCGGGATCATTTAATTCAAATCTACCAGTTTAAATAGTAACAAGTCAATGTTTACAACTTCTGATCTTTTGTATAAATGCTGTCTATTGTGCTGTCTTCATGTCCTTATACACATTTTAGTTTATTAATATATTTCTTACGCCGTACCTAATCTACCAAAAATCTGACCATTATCTGATTTCTGGAGTAATCAGATTATGTTAACATTTACATCTGATGTGAGTAATCTGATTATTATTATGATGATATTATTATTATTATTATTGTTGTAACAACTAATATGTGTGGTACAGTGGTAAAGTATTAACACAGGGTAACTGTGGTTCAGGGGATGGGAGTGTATAAGTTTTTCTACTTCCTCCTCCCTTTTAAATAAATTTTTTTCATTATATTAAAACTAATAGGTGAAATTTGACCATGTAGAAAGTCTTAAAGGTGCATTGTGTAACTTTTTCGTCAAATGCTTTTCTCTGTGGAAATCTAACTGCTTTATCTGGAAAGTTTCACAGTACGATACTAAAATGTTCTATCTTCATGGAGACCAAATCAGACCAAGTTACAGGTCGAATCTGTGGAGAGGCGACCCTGCTCACAGTCAGAATGTTCTTCTTTCAAACATAAAACACTCTGTTCCACCTTATGATGTCATGTGGTAATACAGAAGGGCTTCACTGTATTTTTTTAACTCAGCCCTGAAATTGCCAATCATTACTGAACAAAGGGTAAAAAGGAGCTGTTCACTTGAAAACTTGAAGACATCACAAGGTAAAACAGAGCATTTTGTTGGTGATGTTGACAGACTAATAATAAAGAGTCATTCAAACATGTGTTAATGAAACAAAACACATCTTCAGGTATGTTTTTGATGAGGAAACAGCATTATAACATGGTTTAAAGCTCACAAGAGTAAATTTTGCATAATATAGGATGTTTAAACAAAACCAGAGATGCTTTTACCAGGCTGTATTTTAACAGCTAATTTCCATCCATACTTCTTGGGGGGACGAGTCATAGTGCAATAGTGAAGATAATAGATCACCTAGACTAATTCATTATGCGCATGCCACAAAGAAATCTATATAAGGCCATTGTGTTTAAAGGTGTTTTTAATGCTATAGATTTTACAGTGTCCCTTCCATTCATGGTAGTAAATATATGTAATTAAAATACAGTGTGCATAGGAAATTTCAGTTGTTTCATTCATGTCAAATATTGTGTTTGCAGGTAATATCGGATCGTTGTAAAATATTTATAGATGTTGGAAAAGCCTGACATTGATTTTACATTACATTTTTATTTATAGCAATAAAATGCATTATTTTGACACAGAAAACCCTGAATATGTCTAGTATTCACTCCAAATGGTTTTAGTCTTTTTAATGGGGCTTGTCTATTTTTACATATATTTATTTTTAGCTTTTTTGTGGAAAATATAACTTTAAAATGTCCCTTATTTGGGTACAATCTGATAAAAAGTTTGCAAAGTTGTATTTCTACATATAACACTTCAGTATATTGTCAGTAGCATCCCATTGCATTTTGAGTACTGAACTTTGTATTGTTTTGCATGGTATATTATAAATTTGAGCTATAAAACCACATGCAATTGAATAAATGTAAGGTAGAGCTGTAAAATGTTATACTGTGGAACATTCCAGGCAAAGGAATGACATATCCATAAAAACAAGCAGGTGAAGGATCCTTAAGATCTCAATCAATCAATCAATCAATTTCTGATTATTTACACCTATGCAGGTTTTGACAAGAGAAATTATGCAAAAAAGGACAACTGAAAGTGGCAAAGATGAAAATAAACAAGGAAATGTTAAAATATATGTTTAAAATTTGTTGTACTTTTTTTTTTTAATCCATTGAGAAACTGAAACATGTCACCAAACTTTTCTCATGATCTGAATTCTTTTGTGCTTTTTAACAGTAAAAACACCTGTAACTGAATAACTGCAAGGTAACTTAAATTAATGACATAGTGTGTAAGTTTACAGACATGGCAATAACATCTAAATGAAGACAAGTGAACCCCCCTAACAGAAAAGTTAAACCTTATTATTACAATTCAAAATACCGTTTAGCCCACACCATGTACATATAAACAAAGAAGGTGAAAACTGTCACTAAGTATAACAGGAAAAAACCATTGTCAAGGTAAAGAGCCAGTTTCCGATACCGGGGTCTGGTTTCTGCGTGTTTAGGATGATCCAGATCCACTCGCGTAGATTTGATTTCATGGAGAATTAGACGAAGCAGCTTAGATTCCGTGGAGTCGCTCACTGGAGAATGGCTGCCCTTTGTCACTTCACCAGTCACTGTCAGAACAAGAGGGTCTGGAAACAAAACAAAACAGAACACAAATTAGATATATTTAATTACTACTAGTGGTGTGCAAAAATATCGATATATCGGTATATCGTATCGTTTAATGTGATGATACAGTATTGATATCTTGGGCTGCTGTATCGATATATCACCAAGAGTATTTTTGGTATATTTTACTTAATTATTTTGTTACAGTGCTACAGTTCTGTTTGTTCAGAGGAAGGAAACGTGTTTGCGTGACACATTTGACATTTTCACTGTTTTGAGGATTCAAATGTTTGTGTTAAAAAAGACTTTTAGTATCACAGTTATGATTTAGACATTATTTTTTATTGAACCGTATCGAATCAATTTGAAATATATCATATCAAATCGAAAGTGCACTGTATCAAGATATGTATCATATCGTGGCCTCTGTATCGAGACATGTATCATATCGGCAACTTCTTAATGATACCCAGGCCTAATTACTACTAATTAAGTATTTGTGTCTGTTATATAGTTTTATAGCACGGTCAGTGAGAATTCCAATGGTTAACTGCCGTGCATTAATACTATAAAACTATAATAAAATCTGGAAGGTGAACCCCAAGATGGCGTTGTATTGTTTTCAGTGGCCTGTGCTCATTGGTGCATGGTCCCAAAAATCATTTTGTCTTCCGCATTACTTCCTCAATACGGGCGAGCTCCTCCCATCATCATCATCTGTAACTTGCACACCGTGGTGCGTTTTGACCAATCAGAGCTGCTAGAAAAGAGCTAGCACCATAGACTGTAAAAAAAGAAGTGAACTAAGCAAATGTGATGTCACCCACACAGCGTTCAGTGCCACTCAAATGAAGCTCACAATGCTCAGGGTTACAGGAGCAAATTTAGAGCCAGACTCTATATTATGAATAGTTTTTTTTTTTATGGACAATATAGAGAAAAAAACCCCACCAGGATCATGCAAAGCACATTAATAAGAACATTTTAACACCTGGAATGTTCCACAGAACAGCTCAAGCTTATAACTCAAGAATACCTGGGGGTTGCCTCTGCACAGATCTGACCTATACACACCTTGATGTGTTTTCATGAAGATAGAAAGGTTTAATACCATACTGTGAAACATTCCAGACAATTGGTAAATGGTAAAATTTTTATATAAACCACTCACCCATTCACATACACATTCACACAGTGTATGCAGACATTAGTGTCAACAGCAATCATCTGTGGGAGCTGCCACTACCAACCTGTGGGTCAGTGGATCTGACCGCTCAACCAATGATGTTTCTATTAAGAGCGGGATTCCACACAAACAACCTTCGGATTAATGGACAAACGCTCTAGCAACTGAGCTACTGTCGGTGGAGAAAAGCATCTGACAGAGAGTTCAACAGAAAAGATACACAATGCACCTTTAATATTGAATAATTGTAACTAATTTACTGCTTTGTCAGACCTTCCCCGACTATGTCCTCTTATCAGACTGGTTTTCATCAGGATCTAGGGTTGGTTCCCACAAAAGGTAGGTTAAACAACATGGCTTTTAACTCTGACATTTGCATATTTTCCTAAAATAAAACAGGATTAACTTGAACTTTACTTTACTTTTTTGCACTTTACTTAGATTTTCATAATGGCGCTTTACTTGTGGAGGGTATGCTACCCGTTCATCTCCGGTTTGTATTGCTCAAAAATACCTTGAAAAACCTGTTTTCTTTCTATAAGACGGGTTGCCATTCCACTGGTATGACTTGTAACTTGGCCTGATAGTGTCATCTGCTTATCTCCACGGTGATATTATTAGTTTAATGCCATATTGTAGGACATTTTAAGCAATGCAATAACATTTCCAGTGAGACAAGCGGGTGATGGATAGCCAGGATGGCGCCACCTAATGCCTCCGCTCAATTTCATTTCTCTCCAGCAACTAGGTCAGAAATCAGAATACACTAGACGGTTTGCAAGAACACCGGAAGTGCGAGTCCAGGCACGAGCCAATCAGAGAAGAGCCATATATTCTGTTTTGGCAACAATTCCCGAGATCGAGAATTTAAAGCCAGAACAAAGAGAATGTTTGGTGAATTTTATCAAGGGGAAAGACATTATTGCCCTTCTTCCTACGGGATTTGGGAAAAGCTTAATATACCAGTTAGCCCTGTTAGCGGCGCATTACATACGTCACGACCAAATAGCAGCGATTGGTTAAATTAAAAAAAAGTGCCCGCCTACTGTCGAACAAATGAATTCTAACACTGCGGGGTCAGACAGTTTCTGCAAAGTGAAACCGGCTAATGAATCAGGCTTGGTGATGGACCCCCTTATGAAAAAAGTTACTCAGCGCACCTTTAAGGGTTTTGCAAATGCAGTTTATGTCCTGATGACAGTCTTCTGGGTTCTCTCAAATTGTCAAATTGTTAGAAAAGAAACTGCTAACTACAGGGTTCATCTAAAAAGAAGACATACTTTAACAACAGATTTGGCACCAGAACTGGCCCCTGTGGTACTCCTACTGGGTACTTATTTAAAGGGGCACCACTGGAGGCAGCACACATTCATTGTTTTCTTTACTGCTTTTAAATACAAACCTACAAATGCTCTAAAATAGCCAAAAAGGACTACGAACAGTACTGCTAAACACCATGTACACAGTGTAACAGCAAACAAAGTTAATTTAGTGTTTAGTTCCTCTTTAACAGTGTACAGTGTACATTTCACCTCTCATCCAAAAAACTTCCTCAGTTCTGATAGGGCACTCACTGGCTTATATATGCTTGGAGTGAAAGGAGCCAAAAAACATGAAAAAACAACATATTTTTAAATGTTTTGCAATGGTCCAAAATTATTCCTCAGTTACCTTAAGTTTTCCAAGCATCCTAATTATCTACTGCAATGAGCTTTTAAGTGCTTTTCACAGTTTCCAAAGGTGAGAACAGACTTTACCATTCTGTAAAGTTAGCAATATAGAAGGCCAACATAGGTCTACATCACCACTAAGCATCGGGCAAAACCAGTACCAAAAAGTATATTTAGAGGGGCGAAAGTAGCTCAGATGTGTTTGTTCCCTGATCTGAAAGATAAGTTTGAATCCTGCTCTTGACATAAAAAAAAGAAAAGAAAAAAGAGAGGTCAGATCCACTTACCCACAGTCGAGCAGTGTGATTCCACCTCCTACAGATGAACGCTGTGGAAGGTGGAGGTTATATTGTCACAGTGTCCACTGGGAATGCAACAATAACCGAAATATCGAGATATCGTATCATCACAATAATATTGTGAGCCATCACAATATATCAAATTACAAGTTTCTTTGATTAAACTAATAGTTATGACGCAGCAACAGCTAAAAAAGAGTGAACTACATAGACCATAATCCTTTTCACTGTCTCGGTGCTGACTTGACGTGACAAAATAACTGTTAAAAGCAAGTTTAAATCTGAATTCTTTGGGTTATGACAAAACAAAGGAGTGTCAGGGCACTGTAAAGGAGAAAGTAACATCTTCACAGTTTTGTTGCCTCCACAAAATATGGCAATAAATATCGTATCGAGATACTTGGGTATCGTTACATCCCTAGTGTCCACTTAAACCACCTCGCCCCCAGTGTCTGCGCACACTGGTGTATGAATGTGTGTGTGAAGGGGTGAGTGGTTCCTTGATGTAAAGCGATGTATTAAAAAAAATAAAAGAGACGGTTTTTTTGTGATTTGGGTTTTGTTTACTGGAAATGCTAATTTTATTGCTTCTTTGTGGTTCCACCAGTCTACTGTTCGGAGCAGGTCTACCCAGATGTGCTGTTCACTGGGGAGGACTACCGCTCTCTGTTCGTCAGTGACTACAAAGAGTGTCAGAGGGCATGTGCACATGACCCAGGCTGCAAATTCTGCTCTTGGAATGACAAAGGTTTTCCAGAGGTGGTGAAAAGGCTCATTGCGCCACAGCTCAGCCACTGTGTGTTGGAGTTCACCCCGGTGAACGAGAGGGTCGCGTCCCTGCGCCTTCGGGTCGGGGACAGGTCTCTCACTGTGGTGTCGGCCTACAGGCCGAACAGCAGTGCTGAGTACCCGGCCTTCTTGGAGTCCTTGGGAGGGGTACTAGACAGTGCACCGACTGAGGACTCCGTTGTTCTCCTGGGGGACTTCAACGCCCACATGGGCAACGACAGTGACACTTGAAGAGGGGTGATTGGGAGGAACGGCCTCCCTGATCTGAACCCGAGCGGTGTTCTGTTACTGGACTTCTGTGCTAGTCACAGTTTGTCCATAACGAACACCATGTTTGAGCACAAGGGTGTCCATAAGTGCACGTGGCACCAGGACACCCTAGGCCAGAGGTCGATGATCGACTTGGTAGTCATGTCATCTGACCCCGGCCGCGTGTCTTGGACACTCGGGTGAAGAGAGGGGCTGAGCTGTCAACTGATCACCACCTGGTTGTGAGTTGGGTTCGCTGGCGGAGGAGGAAGCTGGAAAGACCTGGCAGGCCCAAGCGTGTAGTGAGGGTCTGTTGGGAACGTCTGGCGGAGCCCTCTGTCAGAGGGACTTTCAACTCGCACCTCCGGGAGGACTTCTCCTGGATTCCGGGGGAGGCTGGAGATATGGAGTGCGACTGGGCTTCATTCTCGGTGGGTGTAAGGTCTGTGGTGCCTGTCGCGGTGGCAATCCCCGAACCCGGTGGTGGCACCGGAAGTAAGGGATGCTGTCAAGCTGAAGAAGGAGTCCTATTGGGCCTTGTTTGCTCGGGGGACTCCTGAAGCAGCTGACGGGTACCAGCGGGCCAAGCGTGCTGCAGCCCGTGTGGTCGCGGAGGCAAAAACTCGGAACTGGGAGGAGTTCGGGGAGGCCATGGAGAAGGACTATCGGACGGCCTCAAAGAGATTCTGGCAAACCGTCCGGCGCCTCAGGAGGGGGAAGCAGTTCTTCACCAACACTGTTTACAGTGCGGCGGGAGAACTGTTGACCTCGACTGGGGACGTTGTCCAGCAGTGGAAGGAATACTTTGAGGATCTCCTCAATCCCACCGTCACGTCTTCCGAGGAGGAAGCCGAGGCTGGGGACTCGGAGGCGGACTCATCCATCACCCTGGCTGAAGTCACTGAGGTGGTTGGCAAGCTCCTTGGTGGCAAGGCTCCGGGGTTGGATGAGATCCGTCCTGAGTACCTTAAGTCTCTGGATGTTGTGGGGCTGTCTTGGCTGACACGCCTCTTCAACGTCGCGTGGCGGTCGGGGACAGTACCTCTGGACTGGCAAACCAGGGTGGTGGTCCCTCTGTATAAGAAGGTGGACCGGAGGGTGTTTTCCAACTATAGGGGGATCACACTCCTCAGCCTTCCCGGTAAGGTCTATGCCAGGGTACTGGAGAGGAGAATCCGGCCGATACTCGAACCTCGGATCCAGGAGGAGCAGTGTGGTTTTCGTCCTGGGAGTGGAACACTGGACCAGCTCTACACTCTCCATCGGGTGCTCGAGGGTTCATGGGAGTTTGCCCAACCAGTCTACATGTGTTTTGTGGATCTGGAGAAGGCATTCGACTGTGTCCCTCGTGGTGTCCTGTGGGGGGTGCTCTGGGAGTATGGGGTCCTGGGCCCTTTGCTAAGGGCTGTCCGGTCCCTGTATGACCGGAGCAGGAGCTGTGTTTGCATTGCCGGCAGTAAGTCAGACCTGTTCTCAGTGCATGTTGGACTCCGCCAGGGCTGCCCTTTGTCACCGGTTCTGTTCATTGTGTTTATGGACAGAATTTCTAGGCACAGTCAGGGGTTGGAGGGGGTCCGGTTTGGGGACCACAGGATTTCATCCCTGCTGTTTGCGGACGATGTTGTCCTGTTGGCTTCATCGAACCAGGACCTGCAATGTGCACTGGGGCGGTTTGCAGCCGAGTGTGAAGCGGCTGGGATGAAGATCAGCTCTTCTAAGTCTGAGGCCATGGTTCTCGACCGGAAAAAGGTGGCTTGCCCTCTCCGAGTGGGTGGAGAGTCCCTGCCTCAAGTGGAGGAGTTCAAGTATCTCGGGGTCTTGTTCACAAGTGAGGGGAGGACAAAACGTGAGATTGACAGGCGGATCGGTGCAGATTCGGCAGTGATGCGGTCGCTGTATCGGACCGTTGTGGTGAAGAGGGAGCTGAGTTGAAAGGTGAAGCACTCGATTTACCGGTCAGTCTTCGTTCCTACTCTCACCTATGGTCATGAGCTCTGGGTAGTGACCGAAAGGACGAGATCGCGGATACAAGCGCTCGAAATGAGTTTCATCCGCAGGGTGGCTGGGCGCTCCCTTAGAGATAGGGTGAGGAGCTCAGTCACACGGGAGGAGCCCGGAGTAGAGCCGCAGCTCCTCCATGTCGAGAGGAGCCAGTTGAGGTGGCTCGGGCATCTGTTCCGGATGCCTCCTGGGCGCCTCCCTCGGGAGGTGTTCTGGGCATGTCCCACCGGGAGGAGGCCCCGGGGAAGACCCAGGACACGCTAGAGGGACTATGTCTCTCGGCTGGCCTCGGGGTCTGCCCGGAGGAGCTGGAGGACGTGTCTGGGGTGAAGGAAGTCTGGGAGTCCCTGCTTAGGCTGCTGCCCCCAAGACCCGGCCCCGGATAAGTGGACGAAAATGGATGGATGGATGGATGGATGGATGGTGAAAAGGTATATGAAATGAATGAATGAATTTTGTTATAATTTTATATCTTTGCTATTTAAACTTATGTTAATTATTGTGTATTACAAACACTGAGATGAACATGTGTGCATAGTAAAATAATAAATGTACTTGTTTTACATTGTTTCCACTGCAGCCAGCTACTTGAAACAATAGACCTCTGTATTCAATCTTTTCTGCTAATACAAACAGTCTT
Source organism: Boleophthalmus pectinirostris (assembly GCF_026225935.1). Lineage (NCBI taxonomy): Eukaryota > Metazoa > Chordata > Actinopteri > Gobiiformes > Gobiidae > Boleophthalmus > Boleophthalmus pectinirostris. The sequence goes on along the minus strand of NW_026571115.1, from coordinate 555,402 downwards.
TCTGTAACATATTTTGCATTTCTGTAAACAATTAAAAGCATATCCATTTGTGGCTTTGTATGAACAGTATGCTAAAATTGTTTAAGTCCATCTATGTCCAACCTTCTCTACTGTAGTTAGAATCTTCCCCAGTGTATATATGCAGGAAAGCTCCTAAGTAAGACATGCATGCACCCGCTGCAGTTAAGATAAATAAAATAAAAATCAGATAAAGGGCTTCTTTCAACTCTTTACCTGGTCTGGAATTGCATCTTTCACACTTACAGTATGTCCATGCACAAACACAAATAGTATTCAGTCAGAGCCAGTAGAGTTCATAGTTTACGGTGGAAGCTGTACTAGCGCTGACTAATGACTGGCTGCAGATGCTGGGGTTTAGGTAGGAGGATTCCAATCAGAGAGAGGCAGAGTAGGTTTAAACCAACTGAATTTCTAGCCAGGCTGACGCCACCTAGTGCCTCCACTCAATTAAATTTCTCAAGGCCAGATGGTTTCCACAAAGTGAAACCGACTGGTGAATCAGGCTACTGGATTTCAGCTTTGAAACTGGAACCCCAAATGACAGACTTATGTGAGGCTCATTCTGCTTTCTTATTGGATAATTGGACAATAGCATTATAGCTGTTATATATTGATACTTTGCAGATGACATTCAACATTCTGAGGAGGGGGGTGAAGCTTACTAGAGGCACTGTTCTGTCTGAAGATCTGTTTCTGAAATTAGACTTTTATCTAAGCACAATGTGATAAAATAAGTCCCTCTCAAATATTACAGTCACTACTTAGCAAACATTTTTCTCAGCTTTTTTGTTGAAAATCAAACACCTAAACAGGACCATGAACACTTGCATTGATCACAGGCTCCTAAAAATGTGTCACATAACAAAATTTTGGTATTTTTTCTTGAGTTTTCAGACAGTCTAAAAACATATCAGGCCGTGTTTGCTAAGGTGCGCATTGTGTCACCAAGGGAACTTCTGAACATTTCACCATAGACATCAATGCAATACTCCCTGGCGTGATGTCACTGCAAAAGATCAATAAGAGCAGTACTTCAGTTGAACATGTTTACCTCGTATCTGGGCACACAGTTAGGTCAGGTTTATACAATTTTGAATAAGATGTTTTCACACTGTCCCTTAACTGTTCATTGTTGTGTTTTTAGATATGAATGTACACTTAAATTCAGCTGAACTGTTGTACGGACACCTATTGTGGCTGAGATACCAAACCAATTCTCCTGGCTTTTCTCCCAACGCAGAAATCAGCACTCGGAGTTTCTTTGCAAGTATGTCCAAGCAAAGAATACAAAAATATATGAACTTCAATGATGTACTACGTTAATTGTGTGTTGCTGGAGTATAGACTATATATAAATGGACATAGCCAACCTGCTAGCTGTGTTCTATATTATTTATTTTGTTTTTTTATTTCACTATTTTGTCCGTAAATCAAGATATGAACATTAATAGCAGGCAAATTCCCCTGACATTGCTCTCACTAGCATTAGCAACAGTTTTGACTGACAGCTATCTTCAACAACCTCATTCTGGATTGGCTTTTTAGTTGCTATAATACTCGTGGTCAGAATTCCAAATTTACAACTCCAAATTCCGCTCTGTGACCGCCAGCCTCGATGAGTTTCATTTGGCTAGACTTCCGGTGAGCGCTGGAACATGGAGGAGTAGCTTTTTTACCTCTCCAGACCAGAAGTTGAGAAAACTCCACATGACTCGAGAAAACGCATGTTTTGATTATTAAAGTTACATATGATGTGTGGAACAAGGTCTAAGAGACAACAAGGATTTTCCAAAAGCGAAACGACACGACTCACCTGAGGACACGGCAGAAAATGAAGCTAACATGCATGACGAGCTAACCATGGCTAAAGCTATCCTATTTTTGACCAACAAAATCACAGAAATGAAGGACGAGTTGAAGCAAGAGTTGACTAACTTCAAGACTGAGAGTAATCAGAAGCTACAGAATGTCACTGTGGACATTTGAAATCAAGAAGCTTCATTTGGCTGGAGCCGAAACCTATGGGTGACGTCACACTCCCAGCTCACAAGCCTCCATCACCCATTGTATCAGGACAATTCTCCATAAATATACAAAAGCATAATACTAGTGCTGTCAAGCGATTTAAAAAATTGAGAGATTAATTATGATCTGTAATGAATCTCTTTTTTAATCTCACCTAAAAATTGCTGAGAAAAGCCTTCAACCTGAGGTATTTTCATTTGAATTCATTATTATATTATTTTTATACTATCATTAACGTTTTTATATAAGTATCATCATTATTACTATTACTAATCTGCATAAATAAACTCAACTTTACAACATATAAACCATCACCACTCTAGAGCCACACCAGCTCGTTTGACATTATCATGTGTTTACTGCAGCTCTGCGCAAGTCTCACAGAAATGCAATTTAAAACCGCATGGCTAATTTGCATAAACTAAGTGGAAAAATGATGCGGTTCAGCTTCTGCTAAAGGACATGACTCAGTGGAATATAGATGTTCTCTCTGTGACAGAGTGGTGTTGATGGTGAAAGTGAGTCTGTTCTGTGTCTGTGTCGCGATGTTTTCAGAGATCATACGTGTGCAGGTTTATCGCAGATGCAGGCGAGAACGGGAATGAAAATTAGGCTACAATTCTTTGTGGGAGCGAGAGGAGCAAGACTGCACAGTGCGGGATTGTGTCCTATAAAAATAGACAGTGTTGTGCAAGTTCACACTTTTCATGAACTAGTTCAAAGTTCAGTTCACACTTGTTCAAAGTGAATAGTTCACGTTCATAGTTCACAATTTTAATTTTGAACTAGTTCAAAGTTCAGTTCATTTTATATTTAGATGAGATCTGTAAATGAAAGGCTGCATTTATTTTTCAAACTGACTTCTAGTTTACAACAACTTTACAAGATACACTGTTGGACAAGTGACTTTAAAACTGTAATGTGTTATTTATGACTTGTTACTGTCATTTCAAAGTCATTTGTTACATTACAGTATTACTGTATTAAAAATGTAAAACATTACACGACTATTGCAGCACTTTTAATTTACTCTCACCAAAAGAACTGTTAAGATGCTGAACTTTTGCGCCGTATATGGACTGAACCAGGACTAAACCAGGTCTAAACCAGGTCTAAACCAGGACTAAACCAGAACTGAACCAGGTCCAAACCAGGACTAAACCAGGTTTAAACCAGGACTAAACCAGAACTGAACCAGGTCTAAACCAGGACTGAACCAGGTCTAAACCAGGTCTAAACCAGGACTAAACCAGGACTAAACCAGAACTGAACCAGGACTGAACCAGGTCTAAACCAGGAATAAACCAAGACTAAACCAGGACTGAACCAGAATTGAACCAGGTCTAAACCAGGACTGAACCAGGACTGAACCAGGTCTAAACCAGGAATAAACCAAGACTAAACCAGGACTGAACCAGAATTGAACCAGGTCTAAACCAGGATTGAACCAGGACTGAACCAGGTCTAAACCAGAACTGAACCAGGACTAAACCAGGACTAAACCAAGACTAAACCAGGACCAAACCAGGACTAATCCTGGACTAGAACTTGGAATCTAGGACCGCCCCTGAGAGAACCCCGAGTGCGATCGGGCATCAGCTGCGTTCAGCTCTGTGGAGCGCGGACTTCTGCGGTCCTTTCGCTCAGGATCACGGTCTACGCGGGCGCACCTCCGGCGTTTCACCGCTGCTGATATCGCGGTGATTTTAGCAAATTTGTATGAAGAAAAACGAAAAACCCACTGACATATGTACCAAGTAAAATAATACGCGCGCGGAGCAGCACGTCCTGTGCGTGTATTTTTCAGAAAATAGGATCCATTCTGTTTTTTGACGCTCTACACGAGCGTAGGTGCGTATCCCCGTCAAAATCCACAGAGAGCATGTATCTATTGTTGTATTTGCGCATTTACCATCAGCACATTGTGCTCCCTGGGCAGTTGTGTATCGTGTGAAAGAGCCCAGATCCACATAGACTGTTAATTAGTGCTTTGAAATTTACTTTTGAAATCCTTGCGTTTGCCGTGGTCAGCCTGTACAGAAGGTAATACAAGCAGCTAAACGCGCCCAGTCAAGTTTGATTGACTTCCCATTGAGAGACACAAGAGCCCGTACGTTCCGCTAAAGCTGCCGGTGGAGTTGCCTTCGCGTTGACACGCGGCTGTGGTTTCGCGAGGTGAAGTGCGAGCAGATCGTCACTCGTCAGGTGAAAACAAATTCCGACGTTTAACTGAACCCCAACAGTGACGTACGTCGTTCATCATACATAATTTGAACAAATTCACGTTCAAGTTCTTGATTTACAAAAGTGTTGCGTTCAGTTCAAAGTTCACTGAAAAATGAACGTGTTCAATGAACGCGTTCTTTTGAACTCGTTCATGCACAACACTGAAAACAGATGTATGCAACTCGCATACAGAAACAGTTAAGAAGAAGTTAAGAAAAAGTTTTAAAAGAGATTAAAAATAAGGTTAATGCGATTAAAAAACAATGCGCTAAATATGACTGTAATTAGTTAATCGCAATTAATGTGATAATTTGAGACCCCTACATAATACAAAACAATAAATAACTTCGTAAATCTGATTCAATGTACTATAGTTTCATTACAGTGAGTGTAATGTGATAGTGCTCTGAAGGGAGAGTGACTTAGCAGAGAGAGCAAAGGGACAGGGGACTCAGAGCTTCAAAAATTAAACTAAAGCTTCTAAACCATTTAATATGTTGTTTTTTGGCAAATTTCAAACCAATTCATGATAACACGGTGATGTAAATACGCCATGTGTTAGCCATTAAATACCCCATAGAAGTGTAATACTCCCTCTTTAAAATCAGGTACAGGCTCTTTAAAGGTGCAGTATGTAACTTTTTGATTTGGAGTCAGTCACCTGCTTATTTATGTGGATATGTCATTGCTCTGCCTGGAATGTTCCACCATATGACATTAAACAGCTCTACCTTACATTTAATCAATTACAGATGGTTTTGTAGCTCAAAAATACCTAGAAAAACAGATGTTCTGTCTGTGGGTCGCCTCTCCACAGATCAGACCTGTAACTTGGTCTGGTTTGGTCTCCATGGAGATAAAAACGTTTAATACTATACTGTGAAACATTCCAAACAAAGCAATAAGCAATCTCCATGGAAAAAAGCATTTGATCATTATCTTTGTTTGTAAGAACACATTCTTGGAGAACACAAACTTCCAGGATCAAAACTTGGTGTCAATGGCCTGTGACACTAAAGACCACTGCAGCGTGTTGTGTGCCGCCCACCCACTGTGCACCCACTTCACCCACTTTAAGTAAGTACACTATTAACTGACAAAGAAGAAACCAGTTGCACAAGTGATAGGCCTGTCACGATAAATACTGTATCAACATACTATTCAATTAAAGGGCCTACATTACACTCATTTCTGATTTATGTTATCATGTTGTTTCCTCATCACAAACATACATGGAGACACATCTTTAACACACAGACCCTGCAGATTTAGTTCTTGTCACAAACTGAAAACAATCTGTTCCACCTTGTGATGTCTTGTGGTATAAAGGAAATGCTCCACTGTGTTTTTAAACTTCATGCACCTTCACTCAAACCTAGAATTGCCCATCTCTGCTGAACAAAAGGTAAAAAGAGCTGTTAACTTGAAGACCACAGCTTTATGACATCAGAAGGGGTAACAGAGCATTTTGAGCTTTGGAGATGTAGACAGATTATAATAAAGCATTACTCAAACATGTGTGAATGAAACAAAACACAGCCCGAGTACGTTTTTGATGAGGTAACAACATTATAGCATGGGTTAAAGCATCAAATAGTCAATTTTGATTTAACCTTTAATGCTAGTTAAAACTATTATTTTTAAGGTTTTCAATATTTCTATCCTTTTTATTTACAAAGTAACTACTATTTTTATTTATTGTAGCTCATGTTATTAGGCCCGAGCGCCAGAGGCTGGCGAAGGGCCTATTAGTATCGCAAAGCGATGCTCCGAGTGGCCAAAAAATGAAATGGCGCGATGTGACTTGCCCGTAGTGACCAGGGACCCTCACCATCACGTAGCAATGTGCCAGAGGTTTCCAAAAATGTATAGGCCAAAAAAAAGCGGAACATTGTTCTCATATCGGTTGATTATTCTCCTAACCAACTCACCCATTTTTCACCCACTGAACAATGACGAAAAGTCCTGAAATTTTTCCATTTGGTAAAACTCGCGCTTCTCTAACTTTTGGCTATTTTCATTTTCCAAACATCAATAAAATGGCTCATCAGCGCCCCCAAACGACTCAAAAATGCATTAGGGAATACGAATGACACAAAAAAAAATTTGCATGTACAGTCATGAAATTTGACAAAGAAGTCGATCATGTCAAGACAAGGAAAAAATATTATTACACCAACACCGTGTGCTCCACTAGGGGGCAGTAATATTGGCTTAAAGTTGGCTAAGCTTTTACGAACTCCTCCGAGGGCGTTCACCCGAACGAGCTCAAATTTGGTCCACATTATCTCAAGACGTGTAACATCAAAAGTTATGCAAATTTTTCACACACGTCTTACGATCTCTGAGCAGTGAAGCAACAAAAAATGCACACAATTTTGAAGATTTACAAATTGCTCCCATTCGCTCAAACAAACTCCGATTTCAATGAAATTTGAAACAGTTGTTAAACTCTCTGCCCTGAAGCTACTTACTGTGAAAATTATTAATTTGGCGCTTTAGCGCCCCCTATAGATTGAAACAAAATTTAATATAGAAGAAAATCATTTGCACCCAAATAGTTGTTCAAAAGTTTCTGAAATTTAGCACAAAATTCCATTTTGGCATCCTGATCCAAAAGTCAATGACACCCATGTCATATTTTTTATGGCGTTGCCATAGCGATGACATAAACTCTTCATTGGTAAAATCTACAAATTCTGGCACAAACTTTGGCCGATTTCATTCAAATTTTAATCGCGGGTTCACACCCCGACCCTGAACAGATTTATATAAGAAAATCTCAGGTGGGCGCAAGAGCGCCCCCTAGGGAAATTGCACGGTAGTGCCAAAATTTACTTTGTCGTAGGCATATAAAATTTCGTACACAGATTCATGACATGGTCTCGATCAAAAAAGTCTAGGACGACCCCATGCCATTTCCCCATCATGTTGCCATGGTGACAGGCTAAACATCTGACCTCGCCAATAGGACGCCCAACAAAAACTTTGGCGTAGCCAAACCAAATTTATTACACAGATGCATCATGGGAATAGGAACAAAAGCGACGAAGGCACAAATTCCTGTCCTCGTACTTGAACGAACTCGTCCTTGGGCGTTTGACCCAGACAGAATCATTCTGTATCATCTAGACAAGTGGGACATTAAAAGTTGTTAAAAGCTTTTTAAAAGGTCAAACGGTGTTGCCGTGGCAACGGTGCAAATTTCGGGTTTGTTTTTGGGGCTGACCAGCAAATTTCGACGCCTGATAATTTGCACAAACTTTGGCCGATTTCACTCAAATTTTAATCCTGAGATCACACCCCGACCCTGAACAGATTGATGTAAGAAAATACAAAAATGGGTGCAATAGCACCCCTAGAAAATTTGTATGTAAAAATAAGGTTTTATTTGTCACAGATATACAACATTTGGCACCCACATTTGTGACATGGTCTCGATTAAAAAACTCAATGATGCTCACCCCCCATTTACATTGTGTTGCCATAGCAACAAGCCAAAATTGTATCCTTGCCAATGGGACGTCCTGACACAAACGTTGGCGTAGCCAAACCAAATTTGGTATCCAGATGCATCAAGGCAATAAGAACAAAAATGTATATTGTGACCACGCCTCTTTACAAACCGGAAGTCCGCCATCTTGGATATTTTCTTTTGCCAAATTTTGAAAATTGTAGGGTTAAATTAAGATTTATAGGGCTAGGGTTGGGGCTATGGTTAGGATTACGATTAGGGTAAGGTTTAAGTTTAGGGTTATTATGGTCAGTGTGAGGTGCGGCGTTTGTGGTTCATGGCGTTTGCGGGCTGCAGTGTTTGCGGGGGCGCAAGCACGCACGAGGGCCGATCATTGCCGCTTGCGGCTATATTTTTTTATTATTATTATTATTATTATTTTATGTTGTACATTTAGACTATTGTCTATTGGGGATAATCTTGCTTTTATAATTATTGTGTCAGTTACCTGTCCAGCCAGAGCCACAAGCTTTGAAAAAAACTTTACAAAGACAAGCAGATCTGGAGCTGTGTCCTGTCTCCAAATTTTAGAGGGTGCGATTGACAGGCCGATTAACCAATCAAAGAGAGGCATACTCCACTTGCTTCAAAAACAAACATGCCTGCTTACACGTTAAAAGGAAAATTTGGGCTATATAAAGGACTGAGAAACAGTGCGTTTTTGTTTTTTTTTACAGAATCAACAATCGAAGCACCAAACTATTTCACGTAAAAGTAGTCATATATTTTGTTCTGAATGTTACGAGAATTTTGGAGAGGAGAGATCTTCTGCATTTGAGGGACACGTGCAACAAATTAGCGGCTGTGGTTGGATCATTGGACAGAGGTTGGAAAGAGGTTTTTCACGCTCTTTGGTCTGGTTTCAGTCTCTTCTGAATTCAGACTAAATGTTGAAGGGACTGGCTGGTCAGGCAATTGCATCAGTGGCATAAACTAGTTTCAGTATTATCGTTTATGCTTCACCAAATGTCACACTTCAAATTGTGTTATCGTGACAGGCCTAATGAATTACAATTACTTGAGTTCAAAATATTTTCTATTTTATTTGACCAGTTCAAAGGTTTTTATTTTGCACTGTTCTAAAGGTGAAACTATGTAACTTTTTGTTTGGGAGTCCGTCATCTGCTTGTTTCTATGGAGATTATGGCTGGGTATCATCAAGAAGTTGTCGATACGATACATACCTGGATACATAGGCCACGATACAATACATATCTCGATACAATGCACTTTCGGTTCGATGCGATATATCAAATCGATTTGATACGGTTCAATAAAAAAGAAGGCTAAACTGTGGCTGTGATACTTAAAGTCTTTGTTATACCACTTTTTGTGCAAAGTTCATATGAATCACAAACATTTTAATCATCAAAACACTGAAAATGTCAAATGTGCCGCATAAACGAGTTTCTTTCCTCTAAACAAGCAACAAAACTGTTCCATAGTATGACATTAAACAGCTCTACCTAACATTTATTCAGTTACTAGTGGTGTTATATAGCTCAAAAATACCTTGAAAAACAGGCATTCTGACTGTGAGAGGGATCGCCTTTCCACTGATCTGACTTGTAACTTGGTCTGGTTTGGTTTCCATGATTATAGAAAGGTTCAATGCCATACGGCGCAACATTCCAGACATAGCAATAACATCTCCATAAAGAAAAGCATTTGACGGACCCTCCACCAGAAAAGTTGCACAATGCACCTTTAGAGCTATCATTCAAGTTTACTCAATTTTCTTCTTCTGTCAGGCAAAAGTTGGCACACCATCACACAGAAGTAACATCATCTAGTGGTGATATGTGAGAATACAACAGGGGTGGGTAGGGTAGGCCAAAAAAAAGCAGGGCCTCAAAAACAAGAAAATATTCAGACTTCAAGTAATTTTTGTGTGTATCATAACAGCTGATTACAAAATGAACCATATAAATGCAATCTATGAGCCTAATTAAATCCTAATGTGCATTTCAAGGACCACCTGTTTCTTCAAAAAAGATCTGAGGAATTTTGTACCAAAAGACTTGTCTGGAGTCACATCTGGACTCCCTTCACGCTTCTGTCAGCAAGACAAGAGTATGACATCCTCTGGTCCATCTGACCCTCTCCTCTACATCCTCAGCTTCATCTGACCATCTTCTCTACATCCTCAGCTTCATCTGACCCTCTCCTCTGCATCCTCTGCTCCATGTGATCCTCTCTGTTACATCCTCTGCTCCATGTGATCCTCTCTGTTACATCCTCTGCTCCATGTGATCCTCTCCTCTACATCCTCTGCTCCATGTGATCCTCTCCTCTACATCCTCTGCTCCATCTGACCCTCTCCTCTGCGTCCTCTCCTGTGCATAAAAGCAACAAGTTATTGTTGTTAGCCACATTTAAACTGCACACTATTTCTCCTTTAATAATGCATCTTTTCCAATGTGTCTCATGATTCAGGTTGGCTCTTAGAGGCCAAGGAAAACAGAGGTTACCGTGGCTATGACTTCCAGTTTGTTAGGTGTAAAGGAGTGGAGGATTTAAAGAGCTGTCAAAAGGTCTACGCCGAGAACCTCAACTGTCAGTTCTACACTTATGTAACCAAGGACTTCCCCAATCCAAATTACAGGTAAAATCATCGTACATCTTGCAGCTGTACACAAAATCCCTGCACATTCTTCATAGATGGGTTTTCCATAAAACATGGGGCATCTCCACAAACCTGATTCTTATTTGGCCTGGAGGAGGGCCTCCCCCTGCTTGTTTCCATGGAAATGTTGTTCCCTTTGTTATTATATTCCACAGTATGGCATAACACTCCTCTATCTCCATAGAGAATGTTCCAAAGTATGGCTTTACCTAGGGTGACCATATTTCCATTTGTGAAAACCCGGACACCTTACGGGGGGTGGGAGGTGGGGCCTTTCGCTGATTTTTTATTATTTTTTTTTAACCCATGGGTGGGTCAGGACTAAACCAGGTCTAAACCAGGACTAATCTTGAACTTGAGAGAGAGAACGCCGAGCAGTTTGTCTGCAAAGCGCGATCAGGCAATTGCCGCATTTACCTCCGTGAGGTGTGGAGCTCTCCATCGGTCCCTTCTCCTGCGTCACCTCCGGCACGTCCCGACACTGACTCCTGGTTCAGTCCTGGTTCAGTCCTGGTTCAGTCCTGGTTCAGTCCATGGTTCAGTCCTGGTTCAGTCCTGGTTCAATCCTGGTTCAGTCCATGGTGTAGGCAGCGCAAAAGCTTGATATAATCTCGGGTTAACTGGCGGGTGTGGTGTTGTACTGCAGGTCTCCAAAAATGGACCCATGCAGGACTCTGCGCTGTTGGCTCTATTACGGAATAAATGAATCTTCGGTTCATTACATAAAGAAGGAGGAAAATAACAAAAGGACGACAGCAGCAATAAGTTTTAAGAAGGATGCAAAAAGAGTTGTAAATGTCCTGTGTGAGAAAAGTGTATAAAGTTTGTGCTGAGGGGTTTTACAGCCTTAAAACAGATAGAATAATTGTAAAATATAAAGTTGGCTACCTTGCGGATTTCACCTATCGTGGGTTATTTTTAGAACGTAACCCCCGCGATAAACGAGGGACACTGTACTCTCACTCGCAACCTGTGCACATGGCCTCCCACTTGTCCCGACTGGGATGGAAAACTGAGAATTTCTTGTACAAGTCATTGTTAAATGTGCATTTATGCTTCGGTATGTTGCAGGCTGAACAAGTGTTTGTGTTTGCTCGCTCCTTCTGAGTCACAGAGAACTACGAAAGTCGATCAATTTAATGCCCCCAATGAACTGTAATGAAAACCCGGACATTTCCATCACTTTAAAAAAAAAAACCCAGACGCCCAGGACAAGACGCAAAATAAGGACATGTCCGGGGAAAAACGGACGTTTGGTCACCCTACTTTAACTCCAAATATTTCCATGGAATCATACAGGTGACATGCACCTCCAGAAAGTTACACACTGTAGCTTTAATCAAGATTGAGATTCCATCATTTTTTTAATAAGTCTGTATTGTTAATGTTCAGGAAATTCATATTTAACTCTTTCCCCCATGAAGACGACATTTGACGACCCCTCTTGTTTCCTTAATGACGTGTTTTGACTCCTCCGCTGTTTCACTAAAGACATAATTTGACGACCATTAGAAACGGTTCCAGTTTTTCAGCCACTACAACCTACACTAGGCTGACCAGTAGGATTCAAGGATGCGTTTTCGTTAATCGAAGTAGTGACGATTGTAGCTTCCAGAAAAAACACAACATGAAACACGAGCAATGGAAAGCTTGTGGTGCACCGTTTTAGAAATAATAAGAAGTGGGCGCATGGATTTCAAAGAGATGATGAAGTTGATTATAAAGTGGAAAACAGCAATAGTGACGGAATTTCAGAGAGTGAAACTTACAAAAGTGAGAATGAGTCTGTATGAAGTCCTGCGAACAAACTTTCCAGGACTTTATACTCGATTATGAAACAAAATTGCCCCGAAATCTGGATGTTGCTCAGACTAGTCCTTTGAAATATTTCAGTCTTTTTTTAAGATCAGATGCTGAATGTAGTTTTTTGTTTTTGATTTTGCACCTGACCAGGTAAATTCTTATTTTTTTTTTATATTTATAAACCTGTAAATGAGCTCAATCACATTTAAACAGCCATAAATGAATAGGTCAGAGTCTAATGTTTCCAGAGATACAAAATATGTCTGTGTTTCAATAAAGTTCATGAAAGTGAAAATCATTTATAATCACTTGTTAAGTTAAATCAACTTTTATTTGTATAAAAATGAGACAAAATGTAATAAAAAATTGTCATTCATCTCATTTTCACCACATTTCTTGTTTTAAAATAATGTTTGTTTGGCTCTTTGCAGGAAGATTTGTGCTCTCTAGCAAGTTATCCTGATTCCTGCTCCTACCAAAGTGGCCCGCATGGATCATGTTGTGTCTGGGTTTGCCCCAAAAAAGCAATGATGAAATAATGTGAACATGAAATCAGTTTGTTTAGAAAGAACAAATAAAAGACTCAGTTTCCAAATGTACTCTCTTCTCTGTTTTTAATAGATTTTATTACCTATATTATGAAAGCCTCTGTGTAATTTTTTGGAGGAGAAGAGGGTCAGATTTTCTTGCCTTGGATTCACTATACACACTTATCCAATACTTGAAGAATGACGCTTTACAGAGCATTATTCATTCACTCCATACCCGTACCCATACCCATATAAATGACAGTATTACACCAATCTTATCGATTGGTGTAATACTGTCGATTGGTGTAATACTGTCACTGGCACTTTGTGAAGAAAAGCTGAAAAATATGTTGAAGAAAAGCTGAAAAACATGTTGAAAATTACAGGAAGTAGAAAGCTCTAACGCACTGATAACACGACCGTGGGAGAATTTTCTATCCAAACGTTAACTTGAAGCATGCCTTTTTTTGATCCTTTAAGCATTATTTAAACAAAATAATGTGTTCTCTTGTATTAGTCAAATATTAATTTCTGTGTACATTAGAGAAGTTGCCATGATTTCCAACCAGGAAGTAAAATCTGAAACCTAAAAAATGTTAAATCTTAAATGCAATGATCTTAAGTGTGTTTCAGTGAAATGGGTAGTCTAACCTGTCATAGGCACTGTAATCTGATGTGAGAGAAATATCATTTTGTTGGTAAATGATAGATGACCAATGAGCTCCTTTGTTTCACATGCGTCAGTGAAATAAGCAACTCTGATTGGACGATCACGTTTGGTTCTGGCTTGAGATATTACTGAGGGTGTTTGGACCAAACAGATAGTATATGTGTGACACTTGTTTAACAGCACAAATCAGCTCATCTGTTGTGGTTTCATCTAAATTAGCTCTTTCTTGTCAGATTGTGTTGAAATAAAACTGAGATTAAAGATTGTTAAAGCCTCAGACACAGCATGCCTACAGTTAGCATCAGATCTCCAGGGAATGTTAATTAAAACTTAAAAAATCTCCAAATCAAAAAGCATAAAAACTCATACAAAATATAAATTCTTAAAAGGTGCATTGTGCAACTTTTCCAGTTAAGGATCTGTCACCTGCTTATCTCTGTTATTGGTTTTGTCTGGAATAGTATGGTATTTAACCTTTCTATCTTCATGGAAACCAGACCAGACCAAGTCACACTGTGGAACATTCTAGGTAAAGCAATAACATATCCATAGAAACAAGCAAGTGACGGACACTCTTCCAGAAAAGTTACACAATGCACCTTTAAATACATCTATCTAGCATTTATTCATTACAGGATGAGGAGCACAAAAATACTATAATTCTCTAGGGTTGCCTTTCCACAGATCTGACCTGAAATGTAGCCTATAGTTGTCTCCCTTGAGAAAGATTTAGAAGGTTTAATCTCTAATATGGAACATTCTACTCAAAGCAATAACATCTCCATGAAAACAAGCAGGTGACGGACCCTCCACCAGAAACGCTGCACCTTTAAGTACCGTATTTTCCACACTATAGGGCGCTCTGGATTATAAGGCGCACTGAATGAAACACAACAGTTAGATAAGTCAGTCAAACTTTATTTAATGCGTCCACAATAACTCTCAACTTTGTCCAACTGTAACACGTAAAAAAATACTGTCTGAGACGCTAAATTGTTAGCGTATTCACAATAACTCATAATTGTTCAAACAGTTGGGCGATTACGGCGTCCAGCACGCCCACATCCCTCTCATCATTATCCAAGTCAGTGTTGTTACTGTTACCTGGCAGTTCAGTGATGATTTACTTCATGGTAAAAGCTCGGACCACAGTTGATACTGATCCTTAGCCCAGGCGTCCACGATCCATTGGCTCGGCGCTGTCTCCTTGTCTTGGTGAACGTGTGTTTGCCTTCTCGCCGTGTGTTTGCAGCTTGCACTTTAACTTTATAATAGCCTTGAGTTTAAAGTCGGCGTTGTAAGCGTGTCTCTTGACAGGTGTAATTTGATGTTAAAAGGAATCACAGTATGTATTACTCCGCGATGCTCCTGACTACGGGAGCCGTAATGCTGCAAGTGGGGCGGCTTTGTAGTTTACTAAAGTTGTATTAAGACACCCCAATAAATTCATATATAAGGTACTCTGGATTATAAGGTGCACAGTTGTTTTTTGATTAAATTAAAGGCTTTTAAGTGCGCCCTATAGTGCGGAAAATAGGGTAGTAGTACCTGTTGGCTGTTGCATATTCAAAAATAGAGATGCACCGATGCAGCTTTTTCAGTTCCAATACCGATTCAGACAATAACCGATATCTACAAACACCAGTGCAGGGACTAAAAATATACTATATTTTCCTAAAAACAAGAAATATATTGTACAACAAATTGTGCTATGTTGCTCTTACCTCTCAAGTAACTACAGAACAGCTTTGTATGTTAAAAGCTCAAATATTATGAGACTTTCTCGACCAACATAGCTTTATTGCATCAAATCATAGTGACAGAATAATCAACAGAACCAATATTTTGGAGGTAATACCTGATCCAGCAAATTTTCATGGGTCAGTGCCAATATTCGATACCAGTATCAGTATCGGTGCATCCGTATTCAAAACTCACCTCTGGATGTGGTTCTCTCCAGCTGAATGGCGTCCTCACAGTTTGAACAGCGATGAGGAGCCTTTTTGACTTTTTCCTCAAAACTGAGCAGGTAACTTACTGTCATGGCCTCCAACACGCTGATGCCTACCAGAGCAAAGATCCCAATGCAGTAATTCGCTGAAATCAACAACCTGATGTTAGTATTTCAGATAATAACAAGAGAGGTTAAAGAGGAGGTATTACACTTCTATGGGGAATTAACTGCCAACACAGAACATATCCAGATCATTATGTTCAGAGTGCTGTCACATTACAAGTGATGCGCATTTTCACTAATGAAACAACTGCACATCGCATCAGATTTGTTAAGTTGTCTATTGTTTTAGAGGATATTTGTATATTTATGGAGAATTGCCGTGCAGGAGCATGGGTGGCATAGGCTAGTGGGCGGCGCTTCGGATAGAAACCGTGAGGAGGTTTCAAACAGGACAACAAACATGCATATATGACATGTAAAACCTCTTCAAGGATAGGGAACAACATGATAATATGATGAAATATTGTTTAAATTTACACTACGCAATAGAGTGCGCCAACTGCACTGTGTTAAAACTGTGTTACTTTCTGAATTACTTAATGTCTGTCTTGTTTAAGTTTGCGTAAAATCACTTTTCTGAAAAATAAAAAAAATATGATGGATTAATACATTTGTAAAACTTAAGACAATTATTTTTTATGTTTTTCACAAAACTTTAAAATCCTGTTTCTATTTCTGCACTGAAGGGGACATATTAAAGTGGAACTAAATACTTAATCAACTTTTTTTTTTTTTTTTTAACTAAACTGTGTATATGGTGTTAATAGCTTTGTCTACTGTTCCTAGTGTTTTGACAATTTTAGTGTAAACTAGGTACATTTGCAGGTTTGTGTTCAAAAACATACAGAAACAGAAACCTTACTTGTAGGTGGTTTTATAGCTCAAAAAAAAACAAAAAACAAAAAAAAACAGGCATTCTAAGTGTTAGCAGGTTCTAAGTGTGAGCAGGATAGCAGAATTTGGTGTGGTTTGGTCTCCATGAAGATAGAAAGGTTTAATGCCATACTGTGAAACATTCCAGACAAATAAATTACATCTCCATGGAGACAAGAATTTGACGGGCCCTCTGTTAGAAAAGTTACACAATGTGCCTTTAACTTCACAATAACACAAACAGGTAGTGTTATGAATTCTTTTCTAAATGCTGGATCATTGTCCATACATTGTCCATGTGTAGTTTCAGTTGACTCACCGATCCATGGCATCTTCTTCTCAGTAGAGGGCAGCATATCCTTGAGAATGAGCAGCAGCACGGAGATGGAGAGGAGGATAGTGATTTTAAAACTCAACTTTTCTCCACGCGCCTCGTTTATGAAGAAAGACGCCAAATCCAGAATCAGGAAGTAGAGGAGCGGAATGATGAAGTTTATGACATATAACATGGGTCTGCGGCTTATAGTGACCTACAGCACAGAAAAAGGCAACAAAGGTTTGGGATGAGCAATTTGGGAAATATTACTTAAAGGTCCAATATTACACAAAATGAGTCCTGTGAGCTTTTAGCCATGTTATAATGTTGTTATGTCATCAAAAACATACCTGGAATTGTGTTTTGTTTCATTCACACATTTGCGTAATCGTTTAATATTAGTCTGAACATCTTGCTCAAAATGCTCTGTTCCAACTTGTGATGTCATGAGGTAGTAGTTTTCCAGCTACCATTACCTTATGTTCAGTAGAAACTGGCAATTCCAGAAATGAAATGATGCAAATGAAGGTGTATGGAGTTTAAAAACACAGTGGAGCACTTCCTGTATTACCACATGACATCACAAGGTGGAACAGAGCTATCTGTGAATGTGTAAATGTGCAGGGTTTGTTTTTTATGAGAAAACAACAATATAACATAGGTCAGAAAATAGGGTAATTTTTTTTCTTTCTTTAAAGGTGCATTGTGTAACTTTTCTGGTGGGTCCGTCAAATACTTTTCTTCATGGAGATGTTATTACTTTGCTGGAATATTTCACAGTATGGTATTAAATCAAGTTACAGGTCAGATCTGTGGAGAGGCGACCCCGCTCACAGTCAGAATGTCTGTTTTTCTAGGTATTTTTGAGCTGTAAAACCACCTGTAATTGAATAAATGTAAGGTAAAGCTGTTTAATGTCATACTGTGGAACATAGAAAGCATAAAAGTCATAGAAAGCATAAAAAACAAGCAGGTGACGGACTCCCAAACAAAAAGTTACACAGCGCACCCCGGCTGATTTACAATTCCCAATGCGGCGCTCTTACCGTGTATATGAGTTCACTGTGCTTCTTGTTATCATGCATTACTTTCAGAGTAGTGTTGATCTGGATGTTTTTCAGGTCCCATTCGCCCTGAGTGATGATGACCCCTTTGGAATAATTGGTCATCTGTTGGTCGTTGCCAGCCTGTGAGACCAGAAGTATGGCATCAACTGTAAGAGAAAAAAACAACATGTAGGCTCAGTTATAGCATGGTCATTACTCATAATTTCTATTTGTATTTATTTATTAAAAGGGACAATGCATATCAAAAGACAAGACAAACATGTACTTGTAAATACTTTCTGGTTGAGGGTCCATCACCTCTTTGTTTCTATGTATATGTCATTGCTCTGCTTGGAATGTTCCACAGTATGACATTAAACAGCTCTATTTTACATTTACAATTACATGTGGTTTTATAGCTCAAAAACACCTAGACAACATGGTAATTACTCATGATTTATATTATTTGTTTTGTTTTTTATTAATTAGGGGCAATGCGTATTAAAAGATAAGATAATGCAAAAGACAAAACACAAAGCTAGTTTCCTCAGTCCCAAGACCAAGGCCAACCACAAAACCCACACAATCCATAAAACTTGAAAAAAGACACAATAAGAGCTTCCACACTATAACACACACTCAATTCTAAGACACAGGCATACAAACTTACAAAAATAGTGTTAAAATTTACAGGTCATATACTCACTACTTACACACAAGGATGTAAAAATGAGTGCGTTTACAAGCGCATCAGTATCCCTGTCATGAGCCTTATCCCTGGTTCTGACAGTGTTCTGGATTTTGTGTTTACATGCGCTCAGAAAAACCAGGATACTCATATTCCTGTGTAAATGTGCCAGAGTATCAGAGTATCCTGGATATTTAAAGCGGTTGTTGTGGTAATTATGGCACAGATATGACAAGGAGCTAAACATGTAGTACCTTTGCTATCTTAAGGCTTTTTAACAGATTTCTAACAGAGAAAAAGAAAACATGTATACAAGTAATAACATGAGACTGTGGCACACTGTCACAACTTCAGTAAAAGTCACTTTTAAGAGCTGAAAAATACAACAGTCTCACAGAGTCAGTTTACTTTACTTGAAGAACAACACAAACAGCCACAGAAATGAGCCTGGTTTTAAAAGGTGGCTGAATATTATTACTTAAAAAGTCCTGGTCAGGATATCAGGATACTGTGTCTGCATGGACACTCACAAAACCAGGATACTTCTTATGGCGTGCATTATAGACTTAAAAGCAGCTCTGTTTGTACAAGTCTCTCCATGGCCGAGCACCAAAGTACATCTGTGACATGTTAGTGTCATATGAACCATCTCGCACTCTGAGGACCTCAGGGACCGGCCTCCTGCTGGTGCCCAGAGTCACGACTAAACAAGGGGAGTCAGCGTTTCAGGTTCATGCAGCTAAAACCTGGAACAGTCTGAACATGTGAGACAGACTCTTCTGTGACGCTGTTTAAATCCAGGCTCAAAACATTTCTGTTTAACTGTGCATATAACTGAAAGGTTTTCATTCCGCACTCTTCTCTCCAATTTATGTCTCTCTTTTTTAATTTTAATCTTCATGATTATTTATGTTTTGATTTGTTTTTATTGTGATTTTAATGTATTTCTTATTCTGTAAAGCACTTTGAATTACTTTGTGTACGAATTGTGCTGTACAAATAAACTTGCCTTGCCTTGCCTTGCCATTACATCTTAGTTCTTCTCTCAAAAAGAAACACTCTGAGATCACCAGAACTCCGGCTAAATATGCAGGGTTTGTGTGTTAAATATGTGTGAATGAAGCAAAACACAACTCCAGATGTGTTTTTGATAAGGAAACTACATTATAACAGATCAGAAAATAGCATACTATGGGCCTTTAAAGGTGCACTGTGTAACTTTTCTGGTGGGGGGACTGCCGTCTGCCTTGTTTGGAATATCATTAAATGGCAATTAAACGGAAATGGCATTAAACATAACCATCTTGAATTTACTCAATATAACATGGGTTTTTATTGACTTTAGATCTTGCATTCTTACTGTGAATGAACTCCCCTCTCCACAGACTTGACATGTAACTTGACCTTGTGGTGTCACCTGCTGGGTCCGTAGAGAAAAATAACTGCAGGGGTGTCGAACTGGGGGGGGTAAAGTGTCCTGTTTACCCAGAGCCCCTAACACAACCTGTAAAATGCTAAAAAGCTATATGTCCAAAATTTTACACCACTGAATAACTACAATGCCATACAGTGGCACATTCCAAGCAACTTCTTCTCTCCATGAAGGGAAGCTGGTAACAGACCCTGCACCAAAAGTTACACAGTGCAGCATTAAGTTTTATAAATAAACCAAATAGAGGTCCTGTGCCCAGAGATCTCCACTGGCTCCCCATTTTCCTGCACATCCAATTCAAACTCCTCACCATCGTTTACAAGTCCATACCTTAACCTCGCCAACCTCCTATCTCCCCCCGCCAGGACTAAACACAAGGCCTGGGGGACAGGGTCTTCTCTGCTGCTGCCCCCACCCTCTGGAACACATCAGAGACTCATTCACAAGCCCCATGTTTAAAAAAGCCCTGAAAACCCCTCTCTTAAAAATCACCTTTCATTAACGTTCTTATTTCTTTGAGCATTTTGAGAAGCCCTTCACAAGTGTTATGCATCATTATTATTATGATTATTATTATTTTAAAGAAAGATGCTGCTTTTACCGCTTGCAGTCATAGAGGAGAATGTGATGTCACATTCCTGATCGTCGAAGGGGAACATGTTGAGGTTCAGTTGACAGGTGAAGGTCAGGAGGTGCCTGGAGGTGGTCATGGCCCAACCGTCCGGATACAGGTTTACATACGGACTTTCCAGAATGCTGCTGGGGTCTGAAGCACTGCAGGACGAGAGGACGAGAGGACGAGAGGAGGACAGGAGCAGAGGAGCAGAAGGAGGAGGAGGAGGAGGAGAAGGAGGAGGAGGAGCAGGAAGAGGAGAAGAGGAGAAGCAGGAAGAGGAGAAGAGAAGAAGAGGAGGGAAGGGAAGGAGGTGAGCAGGGGAGGAGGAGGAGAGGAAAGGAGAAGAGGAGGAGAAAATGAGTGGAGAGGTGGAGAGGTGGGGAGATGGAGAGGGGAAGGGGAAGGAGAGGAGAGGAGGAGGAAGGAGAAAGAGGAAAGGAGGAGAGAGCAGGGAGAGATTTCAAAACAACCAGACAATTTCTGGATTTCAGGTGACATCACAACATTCTAAAGGCCAAAGTTATTTCAACATTTATGGATTTTAATTCTAGATATTTCATAGCAAAACTACAATATTATAATGAATAATGAAATCCGGTTCTTGCCTCCTTTATTTGTGAGTACCAATGACAATCACTAATTGCGGGTTGTCAGGAGCACTCTGGAACCATAACTGAAAGAAGTTTTGACAAAATTTATAATAAATAAGCAGTGCAATCTATTTCACAATTTTGGCGTCACTATTTGTATGTATTTTATATAACGCTTTAGCAGTCATTGTAGTCCTGCTTTTTGGAACTACAGCTTCTCAAATTGCATAACTCACCAGCTCTTAACTCTATTTTCAGTCCAAGCCAAAGGTAAAGTTTTTTCATGTGTGTGCAATCTTGTGCCAATTTTGTCTTGCGGAATCTTGCAGCGCGAGATCTTTTCCCATCCCCATTTTTTTTTTTACTCTTTGCTATTGTAATATAATGTGATGTGTGTGAGCTACTGTGTCCAAGCAATTTCCCTTTTGGATCAATAATGTTTGTTTAAGTCTAAGACCTACTCCTCCTGGATGTGAATGTCGGGGATCCAGAGCAGGGAGCGAGGGACAGTGATGACGTCGATGTCACAGAAATCCGTAGTGTTCCAGTTCAGAAACGCATTGGACCAGTACTGCAAAAAAAACAAAACAGCAAGATCTTAGAGAATGAGACCCAAAAGAAAGGGTAATCAATCAATCAATCAACAGCTTTGTTAATCCCAAAGGGCAATTCAGTTAGCAGATTTTTGGGTGTGCATAAATCATGTACATACAACACACCACACACAGGTTTTATGGCAAAAGGAACAGAAAGATTTAGCGTAGTGATTGGTCTTTTGTTGTGGGGTGACATATTCTTAGGCTGGCTCAGTATGGCCTTAGTCCCTTTGTCTCCACACAGAGGTCAAGTTCTCCATCTGAACACCACTGATTTTGTCACACACTTTCTCTGTATGGTATAAACTGTTCTTATCTTTCACAAATAACCCATAAAACCAATATAAAAATAATAAATGAAAATGTCAACAAACTTTCTATAAAGGAATGGTAAACATTATTCAAAAGGCTGGATGACACATTAAAAAAGAGTTAAGCTAACCCAATTTATGGTCATGCATCAAATCGTCTGCACTGTGACAGAGAGAGTCTGCGTTCCCAAGACTGACGTGCAAATCCGAAATTTACTAGCAAGGGAATACGACGCAGACAATAAGGGCTGTGATTGGTCCTCTCTATATCCTCTCTACATACATTTCCGCTTCTCCGCTTTCCTCCTTCATTTTGTGTACACAAACACTATTTTTAAATTCTAGCCTTCTAGCGTTGTGGCAGTGAATTACTTTGCGGTGCATAGACCTTGACGCAGATGCAGAGTTGTCACAGAACTATAAAATGGCCTTTAAACTTTTGCGTGAAGTGAACCTGTTGCTGTCCTCCTTTGACAATTTGCTCAGTGTTTCTATCATACTTTAGGGAGGAATCTGTGTTAAAGTGTTATGTTGTCAATATACTTGGATTCAACATGTATATGTAAATGGATATTTTCTTTTTAATAATCACGTGTTTAATAACTTTGATAACTCACATGACCCCTATAAATGTTTCACAGGTGTTAAAACTTTCCATCTTCATGGAGATCAAACCAGACCAATTTACAGGTCATATTTGCGGAGAGGCGACCCCGCTCACAGTCAGAATACCTGTTTTTCTAGGTATTTTTAATTCTGTTTAATATCATACTATGGAAGATTCCAGACAGAGCAATGACATATCCATAGAAACAAGGAGGTGATGGACCCCCAACCAAAAAGTTACATAGTGCACTTTTAATGAAATGTAAAATGTAAGAAAATATTTGCACTATGGACAGGAGGCAGAGGTATATCCACCACACTGTTATAATCTGAAAGGTGTAACTCAACTCACCATAGTGGTCCAGGTGTGTCCTTGGACAGTTTGACACTTCTCATCCTGGAACAAAAAACAGCATTGAAGGCTCTCTTGTGAGATTTAAGCCACGTTACAATGCTGTTTCTTCAAAAACAGACCTGGAGCTGTGATTTGTTTCATTCATGTTACAGTAAACCTTTATTATTAGTTTGTCTACATCTCTAGAGCTCTAAATCAGTTCCACTTTGTGATGTCATGTAGCGGTAGTTTTCAAGTTAACAGCTACGTTTTACCTTTTGTTCAGTAGAGATTGGCAGTTTTCGGGCTGTATGACCATATGACATCACAAGGTGGAACAGTGTGTACTATTTGTTAGAAGAACTCAGTCTAAATATGCACAGTTTGTGTGTTCAACATACGTGAATGTAACAAACACAATTCCAGGTATGTTTGTGATGAGGAAACGACATTATAACAGTTAAAGAATAGAATAACATTGGCATTTTAATAAATAAGTAATAATAATAGAACATCACATTAGGTTTGTGAAGTTGCAGTGTATTATTTGTATCATGCTTTTGTTTATTTATGGAGCATGGGTGACATTACGTAGGCTTGTGGGCAGAGAATGGCATAAAATCTTACACCTAAGAAATAAAATTTAAAGTCTAGAAATTGGCCAAACTGGGAAAAAAATTTGAAATTGAACTTAAATTCTAATAAATATAATAATCTTAACTGTGTTTTGGTAAAAATTTGTAGTCTAACTTGTCATAGCTGCTTTAACCTTATAAACCTTATAACCTTAATTTTAAAAGACTATTATTTAAATGAATGCATTGTTTTTCATATCAATACTGACCACTTTTACAATGCCAAACAGGATCATCTCCATTTTGACTTTAGTGACCTCGGTCCAGGACTTCACTGGACGGACATTTGCCACAAAACTGTTGGTGGTGGTGAGATTCAGGTACTCCCAGAGTCTCCAGTACGAACAGTGAGGAGGCGAAGAGTGGCAAAGGCCTGAAGACAAAACAACGAAAACACAGACCGTTCACTGGGGTTTAGGGTTGGCAAATATGAAAATCAGATACTAATTGGCACTTAAACAAATATCTAGATTCTCATTTGAGAAAGTATCAGTTCTAAAAAAGTTACATTCACAGGACGGAAATGAATCTTTCCTAAACATCTTTAGAATAATCATTGAGCTGTATCAGAACAAGTATAAGAGCACATAGACTAGTATATGTCCATGGACCATTATAGAACCTACCTGGACCACTGAGGGATTACACACATATAAGACCACATGGAAAAATATAAACAAAAGTACTATGATTTAATGCTGAAAATCACATTCTATTGTCTAAAGAGTTTTTATATTGTCATCATGGTATCAAAACTGGTATTGATTATTGCGTCTATTCCTTAGTATCAAAATCAAGTTTGAAATTTCAGTATCATGAAGCTCATGTTCATAACAATACTGTTTTTTGGGTGAGGACCTACAGGTATTGTGTGGCATAATGGCTTCTAATATTATTGTTTATCAGGTATCAGATATTTGAGTGGATTTGTTACGTTTAAAGCAGAAAGAGGACCTAAAATGCAGGACTGCACTTGCACTATGTTTATGTTTGATAAAACTTAAATAATGACCAGCAGAAAAAGCAAACACAAAAATCCAAAAAGAAGTGATACTGACAAGGAACCAACAAAGGTAAAGGAGAACACAGGGTATAAATGCATACAGATGAACGAGACACATTAGGGTAGGGGGGAAACAGTCAGTACAAGTAAAACTCAAAACACATACACTGCTAAAACCGGGTTAAGGATAATAAAATAATTCAAAGAAAAATTAACACCATGACAGGATTGCCAAACTGATCCGTAAAACTGGTCACGTGATCAGCTGTGAGGGACAGGAGGACACTGGACAAACTGTTCTCCATCATGGACACTGCTGCTTACCCACTCACTGCCCCAGACTATAGAGAGACAGAGGAGCTCATTCTCCAACAGGCTCCTACAGTTTTGCTTAAACAGTGAGAAATACAAGACTACATTCATATAATCAGTGATGGGGAGTAACAGATTACATGTACTGGAGTTACGTAATCAGAGTAACTGTATTCAGTTACAGTTACTCTTTCAGTGAGTGGTAATTAGATTACAGTTACTTTGTTGAAATAAATGGATTACAGGGCAGTATTTTCCTGTTTTCACATTTTGGGCTAAACCAGGACTAAAACCAGGACTAAAACCAGAACTTAAACCAGGACTAAAACCAGGACTAAACCAGGATTAAAACCAGAATTTAAACCAGGACTAAAGCCAGAACTAAACCAGGACTAAAACCAGGACTAAACCAGGACTAAACCAGGACTAAAACCAGGACTGAAACTAGAACTAAACCAGGACTAAAACCAGGACTAAAACCAGAACTAAAACCAGAACTAAAACCAGAACTTAAACCAGGACTAAAACCAGGACTAAACCAGAACTTAAACCAGGACTAAAACCAGGACTAAAACCAGGATTAAACCAGGACTAAACCAGGACTAAAACCAGGACTAAACCAGGGCTAAACCAAGACTAAACCAGGTCTAAACCAGGACTAAACCAGGACTAAAACCAGGACTGAAACTAGAACTAAATCAGGACTAAATCCAGAACTAAACCAGGACTAAAACCAGAACTAAAACCAGAACCAAAACCAGGACTAAAACCAGAACTAAAACCAGGACTAAAACCAGGTCTAAAACCAGGACTAAAACCAGAACTAAACCAGGACTAAACCAGAGTCTGTTCATGGAGACTTGGGCTCAACAGACAATTTGAAGAGAACAAACAAGAATTTTCAGGATGTGGTTGGTACATTCATGTAGGTTTAAAAAGCACAACCTTATGTAACAAATAATACTCCCTACAACTGTACAACACACCCTTATGTAACAGATAATACTCCCTACAACTGTACAACTTGCCCTTATGTAACAGATAATACTCCCTACAACTGTACAACTTGCCCTTATGTAACAGATAATACTCCCTACAACTGTACAACTTGCCCTTATGTAACAGATAATACTCCCTACAACTGTACAACAACTCACCCATATGTAACAGATAATCCCATGTCCTGTCAGTCATCATATCATTTTTGCACTGTTTCTCCTTACAATTTCATGTATAGAGCTGAGATATATTTGGATTACTATATTTCTATATTTTATATTGGCTTGTACATATACATTTATATAATATTTTTTACTACTCTTTCTTGGTTAACTTAGACTTAGAGAAACTTTATCGATCCTCAAGGGAAATTATCTGGACACAGTAGCTCACCCATCACAATATATAATTATAAAAAAAAAAATAAAAAAAATATATAAGAGTAAAAAATATAAATGGTAATAATAAATTCTATATAAGTTGCAAAAAAATTACTTTTATTAATACAATTGGAAGTAATTAATAAATAAATACATAATAAATAAATTGTAGTTAAAGTTACAGTATGTAACTTTCTGAAGGTGACATGTCACCCGCCTGATTCCATGGAAAGAGAAACTTAAAACCATACTTCTTTCATACTTCTTCTAGATATGGTTTATTTGATAATGTGGAATATTAAAGCCACAATATTTACATGGAGACAAGCCCTACTCCATGTCAAATAAGAATCAGGTTTGTGGAGCTGCAAGCCTACTCAGGGGATGCATATTTTTCAGTGCAATAAACACATCCAAAATGGAAAAAAAAAAAAATTATTATTTTTTTTTTTCCAGTCTATATTGGTCTAATAGCCTAAGTATTTACATATTATATATAGGTTCATTGTGTAACTTTTCTGGTGGAGGGTCCGTCAAATGCTTTTCTCCACACAGATGTTATTGCTTTGTCAGGAATGTTTCACTGTATGGTGTTAAACTTTTCTATCTTCATGGAGACCAAACCAGACCAAGCTACAGGTCAGATCTGTGAAGAGGTGTCCCCGCTCTTAGTCAGAATGCCTGTTTTTCTAGGTATGTTTGAGCTATAAAACCACCTGTAATTAAATAAATGTAAAGTAGGTCTGTTTATTAACATTTTATTGTGGAACATTCAAAGCAGAGCAATGACCTATCCCTAGAAACAAGAAGGGGATGGATCCCCAACCATAAAGTCACACTGTGCACCTTTAAATAATCTAGTATAATAAATAACAAATAAAGCAGTTTGGATTTAACAGCTTACCTATTAGAAGCAGTAGAGCTGTGAGCCTGAGCAGAGCCATGGCTGGACATCTCCTCTCTCTCCCCAGTCACTTTTAAACCACCTGTCTTCATTTCCTCTTTAACAATATGAACAAAAGACAAGATGAGCACTTCAAATTAATGGCACAAAGCTCAGAGTTTAAAGAAAAAAGATTAATTACCATGTGGTTTTTGTGTTGTCTGTGTGATCTATGGGTTGAGTCAGTGAGCAAATACACGGTGCATCCAGACAAGAGGGAACGCCATTGTTATACATCACCTGTGCATAAAATAAACACACTGGGTTCGATAACATCGCAATATCCTATAGCTCTAACCCAGGGGTGGGCAATTATTTTTTCCATGGGGCCACATGAGAAACAGAAAATATTGTGGGAGGCCGGGCCAAAATGTTTAACTCAATTATGCCTAATATTAAGTGTATTTCTTTATAAAAAGCAGAAAATAGCATTGTTTTGATGAGCTGGTTTATGAGTTTATGTTATGACTAAGTTATGAAAAAGTGAGGTTGCCTTACAGAAAATGTCATTAAAAAACACCTCTAAAATAAAAGCAATGCAGCTTTAGTCCATGTATGAGGTAAAATGAGAAAATATGTTTATTTTGTAATTCCAAATTAGCTTAAAGGGGCCAGTCAGAGTCAACCAAAGGGCTGAATGTGGCCCGGGATGTGTACATTGCCTAGTTTTGCTCTAACCTCTGTAATTAAAGGTGCATTATCTAACTTTTCTGGTGGAGGGTCAATCAAATGCTTTTCTCCATGGAGATGTTTAAACAGTTCTATATACCTTCCATAATCATCATGGAGATCAAACTTAGACAGAATTTATTGATCCACAAGGGAAATTACTTGGACACAGTAACTCACACATCACATTATATTACAATAACAAAGAGTAAAACATATAAAAAATGGGACTAAAGCTTCTAAATAAGCAGCAAAATGGCAAGAGAAGGGTGTCAAATAAGACATATTATATAAATCTATATTTACAAGTAAGTTAAGTAAGTATATGCACATGTAAGTAAACCAGACCAAGTTACATGTCAGATCTGTGGAGAGGTGATCCCACTCACAGATAGAATGCCTTTTTTCAGGTATTTTTTTTAGCAATAAAACCCCCTATAATTGAATAAATGTAAAGTAGAGCTGTTTAATGTGGAACATTCGAGGCAGAGCAATGACATATCCATAGAAACAAGCAGGTGATGGAACCCCAACAAAAAAGTTGCTTAGTGCACCTAAACTATTAACTTCACTAAAACAGAGCTAACAAAATTATATTTAACATTTCACAAATAAATCTATCTTAGCTTTTTCTCATTATTTGATTTTTAAAATTATTTAATGTTAATAATTTAACTTCCTAGTTGGACATGGAGAGCAGATTTGACACACAGTATATAGAGGTAAATCCGTAAGTGTTATATGGCAACCATAATGTTAACAAGGGCCAAAACATGTCTTAATTACACAATAGTTAAACACATATTTGATTAAATCAGTACTGAGTTCATGAGAAAAATATGTTTCTTGTGTGCAAACTAAATTGTCCCTGTGTTTTGGATGGAAGTTTTGTTGACATAGGTATTTTGTTTTAGAACTAGTACTCCTTCCTCTATTTTTGTACTTTTCCTGTCAACTATTTTCCACAAACTGCCACTTAACTGATGTAAAACTATATTACTATCCCACCAAACCAACTAAGCATTAGAAATCCTGTTATATGCACTTTAAGTCTGTAGTGCCTCATTAAAAAATACTGAAAGATGATTTTAGAATACAGAATACAGATATAACCATATGTTCATCTCTAATTTGTAAATTCTCTTGAAATGCCTGATTCCCTCTGAACTCAGAAGCTAAGCAGGGATGGGCTGGGTTAGTACTTGGATAGGAGACCACTGAATACCAGCAGTAGCTCTAGTAGTCTTACATAATGTTGTTGTGTCCTTAGACAAGACACTTCACCCGCCTTGCCAATTAAAATGCAACCGTGTGCAAATTATTTTGATTCTTAAAGAAAGATTTTGGCTACTGCACCAGAACCATGAATCTTAAGGTGTTTATGGGTTTAACAAAAAACATGCAAACTGCAAAAACTGATGTGAGTAATCAGAGGGACCATGATCAAAAAGAAATTTTATGGTAGTGACTCATTTCTATTTCCTCACTTCCTTCTCCTTGATTCCTCTTCTTGATTCTACAAGGAAATGGGTGAGGAAGTTCACCCACAGAGGAGACACAGGGAGGACTCACTCTGAGACCGATAAAGTTTGATCCTTTTACCTGATGTCTGCTCCTGAAGCTCCTTACTCCTTCATTCCATAGTTTTCTTTGGGACACCACTTAATATGACACATTTGATTGGCAGTTGAAAAATGGAGGATCAAGGAGAGAAATCAGGGAGAAGGAAACGAGAAAAGAGAAATGAGACGCGGCCTATAATTCGAAAATTTAATAATCAGACTTTGCATGCACATGCTACTGCAGCCACTGTTTTTAGCCCTACTTTTGCTTGTGTGCCCCTCTTCTTCATCACGCTATTTAAATGTGCGAGATTGTAGATGTAAAAGTGCATATTTTTTACAGTTACACAATCTTGCCGTTTTTACCATGGATCTTCTTACTTCCATTGCTTTTACTAAAACTTAGCCTTTGGTGTGTCCCTCTTCTCTCCTCCGTGAGCGGGCGCTCTGGCGCTAGGACCCTGAAGCCGCCGTGACGTCGCTGCGTCAGACCGTTCCAAGATGGCAGACCAAAATGCAGGCAGCTCCAAACTAAACTTCTACAGCGAGGTTCTCACGTAAGAATCGCTACTTTTTATTACTTAAATCACACAGTCTATTAAAGATGTATTTTATTTATGTGTCTAGATGTTTTTGTGGTGATTGTAGCTCTTAAAAGTGACAATATTTGAAAGGTAGTCCAAATGGAGCTAGCGTTAGCTGTACTGTTTTTAGCATGGATGTAGCTGTCATGATTATTTAGAATATTTTACAAATACATGAATACGTACAAATTTACTCCTTTCATGTCTCTTCTGGAAATAGTTAAGCCATGTGAAACTGTGAACTCGATTAACTTGAATGTGTTGCACTCCTCCGTAGTTTTATGAGTAGTGTTAAATCAAAAAAATGAAACAGGAACAATAATGTGCCTAGTCTAGGGTGACCAGACGTCCCTATTTACTCGAGACAGTCCCAGTTTTGAGCTCGGTGTCCCCTGTCCCAGCAGATTTATCCAAAACCAGTGATTTGTCCCGGTTTCATACAAGAAATGTCCAAGGTGTCCTTATTTTAGACCAATTTGATCTAACCCAGGTCTAAAGCAGGACTACATCAACTCTAAACCTGGACTAAAACAGGATTATGACAATTTTTGACTAATCTGATCCCCACCAACAATAAAGAGGGGCATAAATTGTTATTTGTTTAGCCAAAATACAGAAATCTGTGTTTATGAATGACCATAAAGCAAAAAAAAATAAAAATGCAGCAACAGAAGTCCCTCAGATTATCACTGCCATGTGAATGTACAGTGTTACACACTCTTTTCACAATGTTATGTATACCAGCCAAACAAACGGTGTGTCCCATTTTAGAAGTTTGAAAATCTGGTCACCCTAGCTTAAACAGTAGTACTGTTTCTGTTCAGAATATGCCTAAAATGTATATTTACTTAAAGACTTTCAATTGTAAGCAGAACTGTCCTAATTTTTTATCAATCTGAAAAGCATGGATAGGAGAGAACTATGAGCTAATTCTTCCAAAATAGTACCTGTTGTTCTCTTTATTCTAGTCCGTCTGAGCTGTTTGCGGCGCGTTCTCGGAGTCATAAGATCCCAGTGAGAGGGCAGAAGGACTTCATGCCTGACGGTTCCGAGGAGCAGAAACAGAAGCTGGAACAGGCCCTTGAGGAGCACTGGAGTTTAATCTCGGAGGAAAGAGTTGAACGACTGTGAGTAGGAAAATGACAGATATTCATATTTTGCAGCTGATGTCATCAACGTTCCCTGGGGTGTGATGCTAACTGTAGGCATTGCTCTGTCTGAAGTTCTGTGACTCAAATTAGACTTTAATTAGTGCTTTGTTTTAACATAATCTGACCAGAAAAAAACAGCTTTAGATTTAGACTTAAGGCCGCCACACACTACAGGAAAATTTGCTCGATTTTGGCTGCGACTTGCTTCTTTCTGAGTTCGGGGAGGCATGACCTGACTTTGTGTCTTTGGGTGCAATTTTGAAGCCACTGCGCTCCTCCTGTGTGGTGTCAGTGTTACTCTGAGCTGCTCTGTCAGATTGTAATGACCAAACATCAGCAACACCACAGTAATAGCCGATAACACAGTGTCAGGGGCAGACGGAGTGACGGACACAGAGGTGTAACATACAAACTCACCTCTCAAAAGTTGTAAATTTACACTGCAGCATCACATCCACATTATCCATAGAATTCATCTTATGCAAATATTGACACTTAGTCCAGAAAACAGAGCTGTTAATCCAGTTTGAAGCGTTCTTTGGCAAGAGTAGTTCCTCATGTGTGTCTTTTTACATCCATGAAGCTGTAGATTAGCGACCTGTGTACTTTATCACCAGCCTTCTGTACATTAAAAATTATATGTCTGAAGTTTTGCACCACATTTCACAAATAATAATAACACAGTTTTGACTTTCATCTAAACTATAAGTGCAGTGCTCTGTTACTTTGAACACTTTAAGAGTCTCAAAGCGAGTGATTTTACTGTAGACAGGAAACAGCTGACACAAACGCACTCACAACTTTATAGCCTGTGGTCCTCAGCCATATCCTGCTGCAGAGATCTAAAATCAAAGAAGATTCTCCTCACGCCTGTGGTGTGCGCTTTTTTCACATGTTTAAAAATCGTTTAAAACTGAAAAATCCTGTAGTGTGTGATGACCTTTAGATTTGTGCTGTTAAACAATCATTAGCCACAGTCAGCAACAGTCAGTCAATCACTCTCAGCTTTTTGTTGAAAATCAAGCACGTAAACAGGACCATGAACTCTCATATTGACCACAGGCTTCTGAAAATGTGTTGTTTAAATCCTTTTTGTAATTTTTTAAAATATTTTTTTTGCTGTTTAGAGATCAGTTTTGCAGTTTACATTAACAAAAGTCAAATAATGATATATGTAGAGTATTGTTTAATACTAAATACCAGGAAAAATGCATAATATGTCTTCTTTAATGTGTTACTGAAAACTTTTAAATTTTTGCTCCTTTTGGTTCCACCAGAGGAAGTTTAGTGAAAGGTGTGTGGATACCTGAAGAGCAGATCATTGAGCTTCAAACTCCAGCTGTAAGTCTGAGAAAATGTATTTATTTTGGATGCAATGTTTTTAACAACTATACCAAGGCTAAACTAAACTAAATAATATATATTTAATGTGTTTTAGGGAAGGTTTTGGCAGACAATGGGGTTTTCAGCTAATGGGAAACAGTATCTGCTCCCTGAAGAGGCCCTGTTCCTCATGGAGTGTGTGAGTGATAAGAATGCTGTTTTGTGTGTGTGTGTTTTCTTTAAATACAGTATATTTAATCTTGGAGTGTTCCACAGTAGGCGTGATCCTAAAATACTGTATAAAATTAAATGTATGTATGTATGTTAAAAATCTATAAAATACGTTGTGTCTTTCAGGGGAACGTACAGGTGTTCCACCAGGATCTGCCTTTTTCAATTCAGGATGGATATGAGAACTTCCTGTCATCAAAATCAATCACTTTTCAGCAATATCTAGTAAGACATTATGAAGTATAGGACTGAATCTGGAGAGGAAATATGAGACAATGACAGTGGTGGAATGATTTTGACACATCTGTAAAGACTGAGACTGTTTCTGCTCATTCAGGTTTATGGACACCTGAAGAGGCTGGGATATGTGGTGCTCAGGTTTGATCCCAGGTAATGAAAGCATTGTAATATTTTGAGACAATTGTACAGGTACGTGTTTTTGACTACTAGCACCAGAGACAAATCAAATCGTTCCTTATACCTTCAGACCACTTTAGTCCTCCAGGTTCTGAGTTTAACAGCTCTATTTGAAATGCGGTTGTGGGAGGAGTTTAGGGGATTAGTCCCACATTAAAGCTTCTATATATTACGCAAAATTAACTCTTGTGAGCTTTAAGCCATGTTGTAATGCTGTTACCTTCTCTGAAATTCACACATTTTTGAGTAATCCTGTCTCAAAATGCACTGTTCCAACTTGTGATATCATGAAGCGTTAGTTTTCATGTTAACAGCTACCTTTTACCTTTTTCTTCAGTAGAAATTGACAGTCCAGGCCAATGATGTTCATTTTGTCTAATTATTTTTTCTTATAAATTGACAGTTCCAGGGCTGAAATGATCCAAACGATTCTAGTGAAGGTGTATGGAGTTTAAAAACATAGTGGAGCACTTCCTGTATTACCACATGACATCACAAGATGGAACAGAGTGTTTGAGATTCACTAAATATACAGGGTTTGTTGTGTTAAACGTGTGAATCAAACAAAACACAATCCCAGGTACGTTTGTGATGAGGAAATAAGATTATAACAGATCAGAAAACAGATTAATAAAGAGTTTGAGTTTTCCATTGTTAGCATGTGTAATTTTATATTGCATACTATTAAATCAGTGTATATATTGTGTATCATCATGTATATCTTATTTTCAAAGATAAAACATTTAAATGAAATGGTGGTATCGTGGTATCATATTGTCAAAAGTCTCTCAATAATATCGTGAACCATCACAATATAAGGTTCTTTGTTTAAATTAATAGTTATGGTGCAGCAATAGCTAAAAAAAAACTACATGGACCATGATCCTTTGCTCCTTAGGCTTTCAGTGTGGACTACATGAAGAAATAACTGTTCTAAGCACTCTGAAATCTTTATTCTTTGGATTAAGTCTTGTCAAGGCATTTTAAGACGAAAAAGTAGTATATGCACAGTTTGGTCAGCCTTTGGTAGAAATTTGAATATGGTTACATGTCATGTAATAATGTAGATGATAAAATAAAATGTATTTTCTCTCTACAGTTCAGAGCCATCTGCATATGCGCGTCAGCTAAACCTGCCTGTGTCCAAAGACAGAGCCCCAAGAGGCAACAAGAGGAAGCGCAGCCCCTCTCCTCCTTGGTAACAATATCTCACCACCTCTGTGGGTCCCACACATCTAATGCAAATGGAAAAATGTGTAGTGTGCGTTGTAGCATAAGACCCTGTGGGCAAATCTCCATGTCTTTATTTAAGACACATATTAAAGGTGTAACTTTTTGGTTGGGTGTGGTTGGTTGGCTTGTTTTCATGGATATGTCGTCACTCTGCCTGAATGATGTCTCCCTGTTCAGTTACAGGTGGTTTTATATCGCCATGGAGATAGAAAGGTTTAATACCATACTGTGAAACATGCTAGACAAAGCAATAACATTTCCATGGAGAAAAGCATCTGACAGACCCTCTACCCAAAAAGTTACACAATGCACCTTTAAATACATACATAATGCATGGATTTGGAATCTTTACTTTATTTGTTTGTTTGGATCATTTTAACCTTTTCTTTTTTGTGCAGTCCAAGTAACAGCCAAGGTGGAACCACAGTGGAGCAAATGGAGCAAGAACCTGAAGGGCAACAGCCTGCAACGCCAAGGTGAGTTTTAACAAATAAATGATACCAGTAATAAGTCTTAGTTTTGATAATATGTTAAACTTAGACTTTATTCATCCACAAGGGAAAGTATCTCACATATCACAATATAATATAATAACAAAGTGAAAAATTATATAAATGGTAATAATAAAAATATTATGCTATTTTCTGATCTATGTCATAATGTTGTTTCCTCATCACAAACACACCTGGAATTTTGTTTTGTTTCATTCACACATGTTTAACACAAAAACCCTGTATATTTCGGCTGAGTTCTTCTCTCAAATGAAAAACACTGTTCCACCTTGTGATGTCATGGTAATATAGGGAGGGCTCCACTGTGTTTTCAAATGCCATACACCTTCACTGGAATCAGATAGATGATTTCAGCCCTGGAATTGAAAATCTCTACTGAACTAAATGTCAAATGTAATGACATCACAAGGTGGAACAGAGCATTTTGAGCTTTGGAGATACAGACAGACTAATAATACAGGGTTACTCAAGCATGTGTCAGTGAAACAAAACACAACTCCAGGTCTGTTTTTGGTGAGGTAACAACATTCTAACACTGCTTAAAGCTCACAAGAGTCAGTTTTGCGTAATATAGGATCTTTAACAAATAAACAAAATGCAGTGTTGAAAGTTACTGTATGTGTTGTGTATTGTGTTAAAAGCTGTCAGAGTGAAGGTGAGTCAATGGAGGAGGAGCCTGACTTGAAGCAGGAAGTGATCCGAAGGTCCAGGGTCAAACAGGGTTCATGGTGGACTCCAGGGAAAACCTCAGGATCCAGCTCCACGTCTGGATCGCGAGAGTGGGACTTCAGCTCGATAAACTTCCCTGATGTGGGCTCTGGTAGGGACCAAAATGTACCATGGCAAAAACTATAACTGATCACTGCTTTGAGTCAGATCTGAACTAAGACTAAACCAGGATTAAACTAGGATTAAACCAGGACTAAACCCAGTCTAAACTTGAACTAAAGCATCCAAGCCAGAACTCAAAATTGAATCATAATCTTTGTACTTAAAAATCATTGCTATTAATCAGATCTGAATCAGCGCCAAGTCAACACTAAATAAGGACTCGACTATGACTTAACTGGGTCTAAACCAGAAATAAACCAGAGCTAAACTAGGAACAAGGCTGATTTAAGACATAAAACCCAGATTATTTTAAAAGTGCATTGCGCAACCTTTCTGGTAGAGGGTCCGCTACCTCCATGGAGATGTTATTGCTGTTATATTTCATGGTATGACACTAAACATACCCATTGAGAATTTATTCATTACAGGAATGTGTTGGTGTTTCTAGTGCGCAAAAATACATTAATTCCCACTTTGAATAGGGGCGTCTCTCCACAGATCTGAACTGTAATGTACCATAGTGCTGTAACCTGCTTGTCTTCCTCAAAATAGATAGGATTAATCTATACTGTGGAACATTATAGACGAAGCAATAGCATCTCCATGAAGACAAACCAGTGACCGACCCTCCAATTGAAATGTTACGTAGTACACCTTTGATGGTCAGTGATTACTACTCGTGAGATCAGAACTAGGAACAACACTGTAGAAGGGTTCACAGTTATCCTGGTTTGAGCTCAATGTAGTCCTGATGTAGACTTGATTTGGACCTGCTTCAATCCTGGTGTAATCCTGGTCTAATCCTGGTGTAATTCTTATCTAGTCCAGTCACAGTTTTTTTAAGGTATATTTGAGCTATAAAACCACCTGTAATTTATTAATTGTAAGGTAGAGATATCCATAGAAACAAGCAGCCGACAGACCCCCTACCAAAAAGTTACACAGTGCACCTTTAAGCCTGAACTAAACCTGGACTAAACAGGGATTTAACAGTATTCAAATCTCACAGTACAATTCCAAAATAAACACTATGTATACTGGTCATTTAAGAGTAAATTGTTTTTCTGTTTTTGCTCAGCCCTCAGATCTCGGCCTGATGATGTTGTGTCTTTGGCCGCTCCTGATCCATCTCTTCTTCCCGGGGCTCTGTCTGTCGGGCCCTGCGACGTCACCCGCTGGAGGCGGAGGATAAACCTAAAGGAGGTCTACATGTCGCCAAAAGATCGACAAAGGGAAGAGGAAGCAAACAGACAGTGGATGGACGTCAACAGGGACCCAGAGGTTTGTTTATTTATTTATTGCTCATACCATTATTTTGTTGGTGTCAGTTGAGACCAACAACAGCAAAAAGTCTAACAATTAATATAGACACATGTTCCAATCACTGTGTGCCTTATCTTGTCTTATAAACCCTGCTCCTTTCACAGATCAAATCAAACAAAATCAAATAAATGTCTTTAATAATCGTTCCCCCACCCCCAAGTCAACAATGAGCCATATTCATTTTATAATATCCCTCTCGTGGTTTACCTTTCATCAACTTAAACATTTTCCTTAGTCACATAGTTCATCATTATTTTATCCTTGTACAGTTTTTTTTTTAAATTTAGAAACACTAGTGCAACTTTTAAAATCATGATTTAACAAGTCCGATAGCTACACAGAGATGCATTTCTGTTTTAACATTATAACATAGGTCAGAAAATAGTGAAATATGGGCCCTTTCAATCCGAATTCTAATAAGTGAAATAATTGTGATCTGTGTACTGTATTAAAGGTTCGTCGATGCAGGAGTTGGTCGGAGTATCGGGCGCTGTTGGCCAGGCGGGGGTCAGATGCCAGAGGTCGTCCAGGTCATCTTTGGGACAGAGACGTCACGCCTCTTCACGACCCCAGACAGATCATACCCCACGGTGAGAAAAGGGAGAGAACCAATATTTAATCCGAAAGATCCTACATTCTGCTAAATTGACTGAGGAAAGTGTAGCTTTTAATAGTGTTTTAATTCTTAATCTTAAAGGTCCAATATTTTGCTACTGTCTCTTATGAGCTTTAAACCATGTTATAATGTTGCTACATCCTTAAAAACAGACCTGGAGTTGTGTTTTGTTTAATTTCTCATTTGAGTAATCCTTTATTATTACTCTGTCTGCATCTCCAAAGCTCAAAATGCTCTGTACCACCTTGTGATGTCATGAAATGGTAGTTTTCAAGTTAACAGCTACTGTGCTTTCTGTTTGAGAGAAGAACTCAGCCTATGCATGGTTTGTGTGTTAAACATGTGAATGAAACAAAACACAACTCATGGCATGTTTGTGATGAGAAAACAAAATTATAACATATATCAGAGTATCACAGTGTATCATGGGATCTTTAAAAAACATACCTAGAGTGTTGTGTTGTTTCATTCATTTTCAGAGTAGCCACAGGGTCTTAAAAGTTTTAAAAAGGACTTAAATTTCATGTTCTTGAATTAAGGCCTTAAAAAGTCTTAAATTATGTCAAAGTCTTATTTTTTTCATAAAGGTCTTAAATTTCATTTTCAACTTTGGTACTTTGGTAATACTTTGGTTTCAGGCGCTGGTGGCAATGAGTAAACAATCAGTAGAGTGGAGGAAGTTGTTGGATGGATCATGGGGAAGTGTAGTGTGTTTAATCCACAGTGGCTCTTAGATTCTAGATATAGTAGTTGGTTGGTCATTATTAGAATTGAATCTGGTGTTTTTCCACTCGCATAATGGGTGCAATGTTGGTCTTAATTTTCATTTAAGTGGTCTTTAAAAGGTCTTTAATAAGTCTTAAATTTCAGCAAGTCAAACCTGAGGATACCCTGATTTTGATCCTGCTCAAAGTGAAACTAAATGTTTTTTTTGTTTGTTTGTTTTTTATAGAGGAGCTACTGGACAAAATCGGTATCATCAAGTCAACTAATTTACTGGAAGGAGCTTCGAGGTAAAAATTATTTACTTATTTAGTACTTATCCATGGTTGTTTTTAATAATAAAAAATTACAAATTTGTATAAAATGTATACATTTTATAAATTCAAATATTAATATTTATAAAAAAATAAAAACTTAAAGGTGCATTGTGTAACTTTTCTGCTGGAGTGTCCATCAGACTCTTTCCTCTGTGGAGATGTTACTGCTTTGTCTGGAAAGTTTCACAATATGGTATAAAAATTTTCTGTCTTCATGGAGACCAAACCAAGTTACTGGTCAGATATATGGAGAGGTGACCCCCGCTCACAGTCAGAATGCCTGTTTTTGTAGGTATTTTTGAGCTATAAAACCGTAGGGTGATTGAAATAATATAAAGCAAAGCTGTTTAATGTCATACTGTGGAACATTCCCGGTAAAGAAAGAAATGACATATCCATAGAAACAAGCAGGTGGCAGACTGTCAACCAAAGAGCTACGTAGTGTACATTTAAAGGCATCTATCTTGCATGTAATCCATTACAGGTGTTTTGTTGTTTTATCGCTTAAAAATCCCTAAAAACATGACACTGTGAGTTTGCTCTGATCTGTAACTTAGCCCTGTGCTATTACCTACTTGTCTCCATAGAGATAACTTTAATACATAGATTATATAAAAAGTGGATTAAAGGAGCATGGCGTCACCCATAGCATTCGGCCCCAGTCAAATAAAGTTCACTGAGACTTTCCGTTATAGGGGCAAATTTGGAGTACAGTTCCGTATTAGGAATAGAAATTGGAAAAAAATGAAATTTCTTTTAATTTATTATTGTTATTATTATTATTATGATTTTTTTTGTTTGTTTGTTTGCTATATCTCTATCTCCTCACTTGAGCTCATCCCCCTTAATTTTAGGACCAAAATGATGTTTCTCAATACAAATTGAATTGGAGCATATTGTGAAATATTCAAGGCAAAGCATTAGCAATTACATTTCTATAGACACAAGCAGGTCGTGAACCCTCAGCTGGAAAAGTTACATATTGCATCTTTAAATGGGATATTATTGATTTGCCTGAATTGTCCCACAAAATGGCATAAAACTTATCTAACCCCATGGACAGCTGCCAAGTTACAGGTCAGATCTATGGGAAGACAAACCCCACTCACAGTAAAAATACATGTTTTTCAAGGCATAAACAATGTCCAGGCAATGTAATATCTCCATGGAGACAGGTAGCAAGCAAGTAGCGGACCCTCCACCTGAAAGTTACATAATGCATGTTTAATCATTCATTCATGTATTTGTGTTTCAGTTTAAAACCTTTGGACAATTGGAAGATCAGCTTCAGTGTTTTTCAGCCTGACTCTGCATCTACTTTTAAGAAGAGCAGTCCAGGGAGGCCCTATGCACGGATGGTGGTTTGCAGGTGAAGACAATATTCAACACATGCTTATTTAAAGGTGCATTATGTAGCTTTTCTGGTGGAGGGTCTGTCAGATCCTTTTCTTCATGTAGATGCTGTTGCTTTGTCTCGAACGTTTCACGGTATGGTATTAAATATTTCTATCTTCTTGGAGACCAAACCAGACCAAGGTAACATAGATACCTTTTCATTTTTTAGACTGATTTAGTTTGACTGAACAAAATTAGGTAGACTTTACCCAAATTGCAATCAAAACTAAACCTCTATTTTCCAGAAGTAGTAAGACCAAACGGTAAAATTAAAGAAATTAAATCATTAATGTGTGTTTGCTGTTTATGTAATTATGTTATATGAAATTACGGGTAAAATGTGAAAGGATAATTTTTAAATGCTCAAAGATGACTCTCTTGGCTTCATGGATTAAATGTCCAAAATTACACAAAGTGAATTCTTGAGCGCTTTAAGCCATGTTATAATTTTGTTCCCTCCTCAAAAACCTAGAGTTGCATTTTGTTTCATTCATACGTCTGAGTAATCCTCGTTTATTAGTCTGTCTACATCTCTAAAGCTCAAAATGCTCTGTTCCACCTTGTGATGTCATGAAGCAGTATCTTAAGTTACATTTGACCTTTAGTTCAGGAGAGACTGGCGTGACCTGGGCTGAAATAGTCAGGTGGAGTATGGTTTGTAAAAACAAAGTAGAAAATTTCCTCGAAACTGGCAGGTATGAAAACAAACTCTTGGACTGAAAAAAGAACCTAATAAGATAAATTATCGAAAGACTAAATTAACCTCATTACACTATGGACATGGACAACAATGTGTTAAGGAATTACGGAAATTAGAACAACTGGAATCGAAAAGGGCATGTTTCCGGTTGAAACTGTCAGGCATGAAAACAAACTCTTGATGGGAAAAAAGAACTTAATAACCTAGAAAATTTCCTGTATTACCACATGACATCACAAGGTGGAAGAGAGTGTTTTCAGTTTGAGAGAAGAACTTTAATTATGCAGGTTTGTGCATTAAACATTTGTGAATGAAACAAACAAACTCCAGGTCTGTTTGTGATGTGGAAACAACATCATAACATAGATCAGAAAATATGTATGTATAATATAGTGTAATAATGGGTTCTTTAATGAAAAAAAGCATCAGTAGCACAAAATAAAATACAAAATACAACTCCAGTTTTGGTTATGGCTAAAAGCTCGTAAAGGACAATTTTGTTTTAATTCCCCAACAATTGCTGTGAGGTTGGATTGTCCAGGTTGAGATAATATGTATATTTTTTTGGCATCCAGGCTCACTAAAAATGGCAGATGGCCCTCAACTAATGTTTATTTAAAGATCCTTTTACATCAAACACAAAAGGG
Organism: Boleophthalmus pectinirostris; assembly: GCF_026225935.1. Taxonomy (NCBI): domain Eukaryota; kingdom Metazoa; phylum Chordata; class Actinopteri; order Gobiiformes; family Gobiidae; genus Boleophthalmus; species Boleophthalmus pectinirostris. Next base: position 514,056 of record NW_026571115.1, on the reverse strand, counting down.
TCACAATGAAATGAATGGTGCCTAATAGTGGGGAGGGTTAATGGAGTCACTGTGGAATGGTTATGCACACCACCAGTGTTTTATAGACCAGTATTAATTAAAACAGATGGAAGCTAATTTCTTTCATCTTTTTAAAATTTAATACCGCTGAATTTCTCTTTGAATTTTTAAACTCTGAAAAAACATTTCTTTATTATTTATTCTGAATGGTAGTTGAAGAAATGATATGTGTACAGTTTTAAAGTGTTAAAAAAGTGTTTAAAAGTGTAACTACACTTTTAAAAGCCTTGGACCCATTTTCCCCCATGTATTTGAGCAAAATGTCTTACTCCAGTCCAGATATATTATATAAGCAGCTCTAGGATGCTCTGAAATCAAAAAGTAAGTGAGGAGTAGCTGTAAACCATTTAAAATGAACTAGTTTTGTTTTTCATGTTTTTAAGACACTCAAAATCAGGTACAGTGCCTTTAATATAAGTATAAACAAAGACTTAATTAATAATGTAATAATGAATAAATAGTGCATAGAGGCTAAAGAAGATTCAGGCATCAGGCAGTTTAAAGTACTATCTGACATTTATTCAATTACAAATTTATTTTTTTTTAAAAAGAGAGAGAAGGATGATTGTTATGTTATTCTGTTTTAAAGTACATTACGCAACTTTTCTGGTAAAGCGTCCGTCACCTGCTTGTCTCCATGGAGATGTTACTGCTTTGTCTGGAATGTTTCACAGTATGGTATTAAAGCTTTCTGTCTTCATGGAGACCAAATCAGACCAAGTTACAGGTCAGATCTGTGGAGAGGCGACCCCGCTCACAGTCAAAACACCTGTTTTTCTAAGTATGTTTTAGCTATAAATCCACCTGTGAGTGAATAAATATAAAGTAGAGCTGTTTAATGTCATACTGTGGAATTCCAGGCAGAGCAGTAAAGTGTATAGAAAAAAGCAGGTGACGGACTCTCCACAAAAAGTCACAGAGTGCACCTTAATATTATTCTGTTTAACATTCCAGACAAAGCAACAACAAACACGTGACAGACCCAACACCAGAAAAGTTACATAGAGTATCTTTACAAACACACCTATGCACTTCTGAACTATCTTCTTTTTTTCTCTAGTTTCAATGACCCTGTCCCAGATTTGACTGTCTTAAAGCAGCTGTCCTCTCAGAGTCCAGAAGTGGCGCTAGTCTTCGCTGCAGTTGACCACGGAGACATTTCCTTTTATACATTTAAGGACTTCCACATCCCCAAAGATGTCTTCCCTTGACAACAGCAAAAATCACTGAACCACTGTGGCACTCAGGAAATTTTTATACAATGACAGTGTCCCTCCACTAACATTGCACTCTCAAATTAAAGGGTTATAATGTTGTTTCCTCATCACAAACAGACCTGGAGTAGTTTTTTGTTTCATACACACATGTTTACACACAAACCCCAAGTTCTTCTGTCAAACACTCTTTGTTCCACCTTGTGATGTCATGTGGTAATACAAGAAGCACTCCACTGTGTTTCTAAACCTCATGCACCTAGAATAGTATAATTTGGATGTTTTCAGCCCCAGAATTTCCTATCTCTACTAAACTAGAGGTAAAAGGTTAGCTGTTAACTTGAAACTGCTGCTTCATGACAACACACGGTGGAACAGAGAATACTGAGCTTTGGAGATTAGACAGACTAATAATAAAGGGTTACTCAATGGTTTAAAGTTCACAAGAGTCAATTTTGTGCATATAGGACCTTTTAAAACTGAAATTTATAAGGTTATATTTTTGCTGTTTTGTTGTTAATTTTGCAGTCCTTTCACTTTTGTGCCATACATAATTTATAAGTATTAACAAGAGAATCCTAGAACATATTAACAGAAATATTCACACACAATTTCAGAGACCTTTTGATCCCAGTTTGCTGAAATTAATGAAGATTTTTGGAAACAGGCTAATTAATACACACATTCAGTCTTTAACCCTGCTTTTGGATCATTGGCATCTAGGAATAGGGCGAGATCAGGTCCACAAGAATGAGACGAGATTTTAACATAATTCCTAATATAGAAATGCCATGATTCTGTTTCCAATTTTTGCCCTTTTTTTTTTTTTTTTTTATGTAATATTTTTGTTTCCATTCTAGAAATGCTTTTTGGAACTGTAACAACAAGTAAATCTTTTTTGTCCAATCCAAATGTAAATACATGGGAAAAACTTTGATAATTTTTTGTCTCACGAGATCTTGTGGCACAACATCTTGTCCCACTCCTATTGGTGTCCGCTATTGGATATAAGAATACGCTTATTTGAATTTAGCATTAACTGTGGAATTTAATTATCTGTTAAAAATATATATATTTGTAATTTGATTTGTGTTAATATTTCTAAGCAGAACCTCCATGTTGTTAAATTAAACATTGTTTACATTTGGAAAAGGTGCTAGTATTAATGGAGGGCACTGTTTGTTTTAATACAATGGGTTTTGTAAGTCACTCTTGATTGATTGATTAATTATTGTAATTTTAAATAAAAAACAAAACACTATTTTAAATCTTTTTCGGATATTTGTGAGAGCTTACATTTAGTTACCCATGGTAACTTGTGTTTGGTTCCATTTATGTAATAGAGTCAATAGGTTAGCTCTATGGGCCCCACTGCAAACAGTCTCTGCAATTAACTCACATATTTGTATACAATACGTAGGACAGCACAATATGACAAAAATATATCTGATAACTACATTAAAAGGTTTTGTCCGCTACATTTGAAGGTTTTTTGTTTAAAATAAGTCAGCTTTGTACTGTCTGCATTTAAATGTTTTATTGTCCGATAATCAGGAATATGTGCTTAGCATTCTAGTTATCATTTTTCATTTTCAGTAGATATTTAAAACCAAAAGTATCAGTAACCATATCAGAACTGAAAAACTTGGATGTGTGCGTCCCTAAAAGAAAGTACCGGTACTAAGATTTAATGATAAAAATGACATTATGTTGCCTTTTTTTTGTTTTGTTTTTTATTTACTTTTTATTTAATAGGGTGCATATTGGACATCTGTAATTACAGTGTAAATATGGCCAATTATAGAAAAGATCCTAATTTCCATCTGTTGTCCCTTGACAGGTGACACTGAAAACAATTACAAAATTCAAAACAGTTACAAAGAGACATAACACAGAAGAGTAAAAGGCCAGATTAAAAGTGTTCACAGACTTGATTATCCTTCATCCACAGTTAAGGTGCAGTTTGAATGGAGATGGAGATGGATTTTCTCTTATTGTCAGTGGGAGACTGTTCCAATAATTATTCCTTTTGACAGACATGAATTTTCAAAATGATCAAAAATGATTAACTAAACTTATCCCAAACATTGCAGTGGTGATATGAGTGGTGCTTTTTGTCTAAGACTTTCTTTATCATTGAGATAACGGTGTTGAGTATCGAGTTTATTTCTTCCTAATGTGACAAGACGAGAAATTACTTTCTAAATTCAATTTGATTAATACTTGGTCCTAGTTTGAGCCCTTTAGTAAACAGACATCTTTGGTCCATAGTCCACTAGAAGTCTATATTCAGATAACACAGGGGTCAGGGTATATAGTACAGAATAGTACAGAGCACTTCATATAAAAACGAGTTCCCAGTGATCAGCCAAGACAACGCTTCAGACTGCAGGTAAGTCCACAACAACTTAGTCATTTATATAAGCCACACCACCAAGAACTTTTTGAAAATATTTTAAGGATTTTAACTTAAAGTGGGACTGAACAATTCCACAACTTGTTGTTTCCTCTTCACAAACAGACCTGAACTTGTGGTTTGTTTCGTTCACACGTTTAACACACAAACCCTGCGTTCTTCGCTCTAACTGCTTCACCTTGTGATGTAATGTAAAACAGGAAGTGCTCCATTGTGTTTTTGAAGTCCATACAATAATTTGTATGATTTCATACCTGGAATTTCCCATCTCTACTGAACAAAAATTAGAAAGTAGCTGTTAACTTAAAAACTACCACTACATGACATGAACAAGCATTTTGAATCCACAAAGCTTAACACTGAAATGTAGTCTACAGTAGAGCCCGACCGATATATCGGTTGGCCGATATTATCGGCTGATATGGGCAACTTTAGGCCGATAGCCGATATGCTTGCTGATAGGGGCCGATATTTCACGTGGGCATGTTATACCTCGTTATAAAGCTTAGACTCTCTACATTCTGTTCATTTAATCCAATTTACAGACAGATAAATGTCCTAATATGTGGCTCCACATCAGTATTTATCTACGGAGTCATTTGTCTGTGTGTGTCCGTACTGTCCCTGAACACACCACAGAGTCGCGTCACTCACGTGTGTTTGTTTACACCTGCAGACACAGATCCAAACACTGACATTATTTTCTTTTTACGGACAATCGGTTTGAGTCTGGATTAAAAGGACATTTATTAGTGCAAATTTGTGATGTGAGGAGGAGCCTGTATGAGCGGTGAGTGTTGGAAATTGTAACGGTCAGTATTACATTTATATTATTATTGATTCTGTAATACTTGATTGCGCCATCAGGTGGCGCCCCTTTTATTTTCTATTATACTGTAAGTCACAGGTCACAGGTCACTCGCTTGTTGCGGTGCTGTGTAATGTAATGGACACACACCTCTGTGCTCTACAACTCAAGTAATGTGCGGTACCGGTGTTAAACGGACTATTTCCTATTTCATGTATGATTCAGACTTAGCGCCGTGGAGACCTGGCATAGTATGGTTTCTAAATGTGTAATAAACCAAGTATCAGTGGAAATCAGTAAGTCTCGCTCTTCTCTCAGCTATCCCAGAGCACATGTTAAGGGCTATAGCTAGCGCTCTCCGCCGGATCACTACCACACGTTACAACTGGCGCCCGAACAGTTTTTCTCTGGACTTCGGTCAATGCGTCTCGAACTTCCACCCGTTTCATCGGACAGCCGGTCGGCTTTTACCTGTCATCGCTTCAGCAATTCTGGTGGTAACCGACAAATTCCTGGATATTACAGCGAGTTTGTTGCCGCTTTTCCTGCGGTGGAAACAGAAAGCTAACTTTATAACTCAAGACACCGTGGATCTGCGATATGGACCGAACCACTTTGGATTTAATTTAGCCCCAGAAAAAACAAAACAAAAAAACCTGAACTTTATGTACCACTTGAAGCGACGCGGGATGTTTATACACCCTCTTTGAAATATACGGACATTCCCCCTGTCTCCAGCAATTAGACGGTCCCGGACTTGACTCCGTGAGTGCTGACCTTAGCGACTACATTTAAAATATCACTGCTAGTCATATACACGTGGTTTTAGACGACAGTAGTCTTCTTTCGCATTGGACTTTAGCTCTCAGGTTTTTCTGTAGTTAAGCCATTACTACATTGGCACTAACGTTAATTTCGGGTGCTATTATAGCTGCTTTTCCAAATTTATTATTGACCAGCATTTTTACGTCTGTTGTAGATTTTTAAGTCAGTTTAGCCTATTCCTTACTGATTTTTCACTTTTATTACTACATACAGACAGTGCTGTGCTCATATTTTTTTTTCTAAAGCACAATGGCCCACTACTTGGACGCACAGGACCACGAGGACTGTGACTCTGACATGGAGCTTATTTCCTTACCAATGCAGAATATTATATATGAAAACAAACCGGACCTTCATCAAGAAGTAGTCAATTTAAAGGCAGAAGTTAACAGACTTAGTGACTGTTTACGTGACTCACTGGACATGCAAAAGAGTATGCTTAAGCAGTGGGACCGTCTCAACAATGAAAACCCCACTCATCCTGCAGCCCAGCCGTCCAACATTTTCCCAATGGCTGCTTCTACACCGTATGTACCCACCGCAAACAGAGCTGATCCTGCGGTCAACCCTCAACATACCAACCACTTTCTCAGCTCCCACACGCTGGAGCTGACCAACACTTCACGAGCGATCGCAGCGGCCTTGCATCATGCCAAACTAGAGCCTCCAGTGTTTGCAGCAGACCATGGGGTACAGCCAGATGATTGGTTGCAAGCTGTCACAACATACAAATCCTCATTGAACCTTTCTGATGGACAATTATTGACTGAACTTCCACACTTCCTCGCCAAAGAACCTAGCAAATGGTTCAGAGCCCTGAGCTCCCACATCACATCATGGGCTCAGTTTTGTCAACTGTTCCAAACTGTCTTTCTACCTGCAGACAACCAGGAGCGCATACTAAGAGGTCTTCTGGATCGTGTCCAGGCTCAAGATGAGCCTCTACCAACTTTTGTTGCCCACATGCTGAGTGAGTTTAACAAACTGAAAAGTCCACTACCTGAAAGAGAACAGATTGAACTGATTAGAAAGCATTCTCTTGAAAAGTACAGAGTTGCACTTTATGGCACTCGCATCACTTCAGTAATGGACCTTTTGCTACGCGCTCATGAGCTCCACTCTATGCTTGGACCAAGTGGACCACAGCCTTCACCTCGTTACAAGGAGCAGCGCAAACCTGAACCCCACTGTTTCAGATGTTCTCAACCAGGGTTCACCACGCGCACCTGCCCCAACTGCAACAATCGCTCTCCAACGACACATGTCACTGTTGAAGCTGCGGGGCCTGGTCCGGTGCAACCACCTCAACCACCTGGTCCCCCAGACTTGGACCATCAAAAGGCTGACAATAACAACACCCCAGCCCCGCCCCAAAACAGGCAGTCGGGAAACTACAGAGGGGGGAGGACATTTCACAGAGGCCACCCTCCCTCCAGACGCTAACTGAGCCTCACCTGCCGCAAGATGGACCAATCTTAGGACACTTAGAGGACAATTTTTCCAAAGTCCACTGGAATACACCTCTGAGAACAAAACTGAACTTTAATGCTACTTCCGTAGAAGCTACTCTTGACACGGGGGCTTCTCTTTCCGCTGTTAGAGCCGACCTCATTCTAGTTAATGACACCCACCACAATAAAACACATGAATGGAATGGCCCACCAGTTAACCTTGCCAATAACGCTCCTTGCATTCCAGAAGGTGTCACTTGGCTGAATGTTGGGTTCATGAACAAAAGATTTTACCAACGTTTTGCCATTATCCCAAAGCTGTCTACTCCTTTCATCCTGGGAATGGACTTTATGACAAGAGCTTCTATTTCCATTCATATTCCAACAAGAACTGTCTTCATGGACGACATCCCCTGCCCATTCACGGATGAAGAGGGGGACAGTCCATTTGATTACTCGGATGTGCCTGAAGCTATAATGTCTATGGACACACTACACTCTGACCTCACATCGAAAATGTCAGAGGCCAACCTCACCGAGGACAACAAAAATGCCTTGGTCAGCCTCCTCGCCAAGTTTGGACCAATGTTTGATGGCCGTCTTGGTCAAACATCACTCACCGAACACATCATTGAAACAGGTGATGCTAAACCTGTGAATCTGCCACCTTATCGCACGGCACCTGCAAAAAAACGTGTGATTGAAGAACAGGTGCAACAAATGTTAAAGGACAATATCATAGAACCTTCTTCCAGTCCATGGGCCGCTCCTGTAGTCATTGTTAACAGGGCAGCTACAGACCCCAGATTTTGTGTGGACTTTAGAGGTCTCAACCAAGTAACACGAAAGGACTCATATCCCTTACCTCGGGTAGATGAAGCATTAGATTTTCTAGCTAGGGGTAAGTTTGTCACAACACTAGATTTAGCACGAGGCTATTGGCAGGTTGCAGTTGCAGAGGAGTCTAGACCAAAGACTGCTTTTATCTCTCATTGTGGTCTTTTCCAGTTTCGGGTACTACCCGCAACATTTCAAAGACTCATGAACTCAGTGCTTGCAGGCCTCATTTACAAAACATGTGCAGTTTACTTGGACGATATTGTCGTCGCCTCTCCTACCTTTGAACAGCATCTGGCAGACCTTGAAGAAGTGCTCGCCAGACTCCAAGCTGCTGGTCTGACGCTGAAACTCAAAAAGTGCCAGTTCTGCCTAAAGGAACTCACCTTCCTCGGCTACCGCATCACGTCTTCAGGTGTTAAGCCAGACCCGGACAAGATCAAGGCGGTGATGGAGTTCAACACCCCAGCTACAGTGAGACACGTCCGACAGTTCCTCGGCCTGACCGGATACTATCGACGCTTCATACAGGATTACGCTCGTCACGCGGAACCTCTGCACGCGCTCACGAGGAAGGACGCCATTTTTCACTGGGACGACAGTTGCCAAAAAGCTTTCGATATTTTAAAAAGACGAGTCACATCGGCCCCTGTTTTGTCATTTCCAGATTTTAGGCGCCCCTTTTTCATTCACACTGACGCATGTGATGTTGGTCTTGGTGCTGCTTTAATGCAAAAAGATGACAAGGGTCACGAGAATGTTGTGGCATTTGCTAGCCGCTCCATTCACAAAGCTGAACTCCCCTACAGCACTTCAGAAAAGGAATGCCTCGCTGTGATTTGGGCCCTTGAGCATTTTCGTCCATATGTTGAGGGTATGCATGTCACTATCTATACAGACCACAATAGTCTCAAATGGCTTATGTCACGTCAGAATCCCACTGGCCGGCTTGCCCGCTGGTCACTTCGCCTGCAGGACTTTGATTTCACTATAGTGCACAAACCTGGCACACGCAATAAAGTCCCAGACGCACTGTCGCGTAACCCACTGCCCCTTGCTTGTGAAGGCCCCATAGATCTCTTGTCCGAGCATGCTGTCATTGGCAGTTTAGACTTTCGCGCCCTGCCCCTGTTTTGTTTACAGATCGTTCTCATGTCAGACAGTTGCAGCTAGACGACCCTGTTGTTGGTCCACTGCTGAAAGATATTGAAAATGACTCAGAAATTTATTTAGACAATAATAATCTGTCACAGTATGTTGTTTATGACTCACTTCTCTACTACAAAGACTCTAAAGCCACATGTACCTTGCATCCTTTAAAGGAGCTTAAGTTATATGCCCCTATGTCTATTAGAGGTACCTTACTGGATTATTACCATGACCACCCCACTGCAGGTCATCTTGGTGTTTCAAAGACTCTAGCTAGATTACGTCTCAGATTTTTCTGGCCAAAAATGGCATCTGATGTTAAACGTTATGTGACCTCCTGCTCAGTCTGCCAACTCACGAAGCCTAGCCAGAGAAAACCAGCAGGTTTTATGGTTAAGTAAGTCTCGCTCTTCTCTCAGCTATCCCAGAGCACATGTTAAGGGCTATAGCTAGCGCTCTCCGCCGGATCACTACCACACGTTACAAAATATGTCGACTCTGAAGCTAGTTTTTGTCATTTGTTATGGGTTAGCTGCTGTAGCTCCCGCACATAAACAGACTGTTTTCTATTGGTCTGTTCTAAAGTGATTATATTGGCCGTATATTTGCTACTGGACCTGCACTGATATGTAAATGAGCTGTGAACAGACGTGTGAATTATGACATATGCGCATATAATTAATTACCGCAGCGCGCACGTATTTACGGCTAAAGGCTAATAGCGCTACTTTCTTTACTAGTTATGGGTCCGTCGCGAACAAAATGACTCTTAGAACCGGCTCTTTGAAGGGAACGACGGGAGCCTGATCCTTATTGGGAGCCGTGTTTTCTCTTTCTCTCACTTTTTTTCTCTTCACGCCGCGTGCAGATTCGTGGTTTGACAGCGGCAGCGGCTAAAAACGAAACTTTGAGAAATTTGCGTGTACGTAGGATTAAAAAAAATAAAAATTTAAAAAACGAGCATATTTGACTGTAGTTTAGCATAAAATAAATAAGTCCTAGTTTAGTCCTTTTTCAGTCCTGGTTTAGACCTGGTTTAGACGTGCTTTAGTCCTGCTTGCAACAAAACAATCTGAAGAGCCACTTGGGAGCCAAAAGAACCAGCAGCTTTTAGTGAGCCGAGCCAAAAGAGCCGGTTCTCTAAAAAGAACTGGAATGACTAGTGTCTAGAATGTGATGCAAAAATGCCATTAAGCCAACCTACTGTCTGTAAATATGATGTAAAGAGGCAGAATAACAATAAATGTTGCCTAAATAAACCCAATTTAAAATCCACCGGAGTCAAACCTAAGTTTTTTAAACAATTCAACATTTACAGTGAATTTTTACATCACTAAATATATCGGTGATTATATCGGCAGCTCCAACTTCCATTATATTGGTTTCATATCGGCCACAGCAAAATCCATATCAGTTGGGCTCTAGTCTACAGTTGCACTTTCATTAGTAATTTGAGTTGTTTCAGTTTATGATGATCAGTTTTATTTGTATTCAAGTATGTCAAAATATTGTATCATTAATCATTACGTAATAATTATTTTGTGTTTCAGACAAAATGAGGCTGTCTGCTGTGCTCTTCTTCTGTGCTGCATCTCTGGCTCTGGCAGGTAAAACATGACTTAACATATACAGTATATATTTTTTATAAATGTACCATCAATTATTATGATTATTTTTTAACATGATAAATTATATTATTGTATATTGTCCAATCCCTAGTTATTGTGTCATCTGAAACCCAGCAATACTGTGTCTTACCGTTCATTTTGGTCCTGTAGGGGGAGTCAGTGTGAGGTCTCTGGTCTTCAGCTCTGAATCGGCCTCAAACTATGTGACTGTTAGGCCTCTGAAGCCTCTGGACCTCAGCGCGTTCACACTGTGTCTGCGTCTCGCCACTGAACTCAAGACAGAGCAGAGAGATCATCCTTTTCGCCTATAGGACCAAGTACTTTGATGAGCTCAACCTGTGGAGGGAGTTGGACGGGAGGTACGGCAGAGTTACAAACTTGCAGTAAAAAGTACTGCTTAAGGTAGTACGGGCCAATTCACCAGGAGGCCTGAGGGCCAAAATAAATGGGTCTGAGGGCTGCATTCAGCCCCAGGCCATAGTTTGGACATGCTGGTGTTAGACCAATCACACTGTTCCTTATGTCCAGTGTTTAGTCCCAGTTTAAGTCTACAGTGCCATAGTCTAAAACAAGTTGAGCATTTACTTGCCATTAAAGATGTACTTTTTACTTGTTATTTTATCATAAATATAACATATAGAGGTTAAGTACTTTTTTATGGTAGCATTATGTAACTCTTCTGATGTGGCGGCCATCTAGTCTCCATGGAGATGTTATGGTTTTACCAAAAATGTTTCTTTGTATGGCACTAAAACTGTTTTATTTACCATTATTATTTTGCATTTATTCAGTTGTTCATGTGGCTCAAAAATACCAGGAAGTGTAACCACGCTAAACTTGGCCGTGCTAAAGCCCAGCTTGGTTGCAGGAGTAACCCGTCTGTGTTCGTCTTTGACTGTCGTATAGTTTATCTGCGTTGTGTTGTAAACAAATGGACACGGTGCTGTCTTTTGTGGTTTTAATCTGCATGAAACAAAATATCTACTGGTCAGGATACCTCGGCTCAACACAGCGAGCAGTTCTACAAGGAGAGCAAGTCACATTAGCATCTAAAATTTAGCTTTTGTCACGACATGTGCAAAGTCCATTACTGTATAATAACTCATACATTGTACAAAATATTAGCTCAAACATGTTCTGGATGACATAAATAAGTTGTACAATTAAGCTGGGTTCATATAATAAGTAATTAAACAGAAATACATGATTTTTAACCTAAAATCAGTGACCCACCTCGCGGCCATCTCTAATGAACTGACAACATGCTCTTGGCGCCAGGGGCACTTATCCACTTCCGGTCACCACAAGAGGGCATTACTCAACCAAAATATATTAGTCCAATAAATGTAATGACAAGTGGAATAAAATACCCTGTAATCACTGTTACAAAAGCACATGCATTTCTGCTTTTTCTGCCTCCTGTATCTTGGTGTACACTGTTTGATTTCTGTCTCTCCCTCAGAATCGGCCTGTACCTGAGTGGAGATGGAGTGCTCTTCCAGATGCCTCCACTGGGCCCCCTGCAGACACACCTGTGCATTACATGGGAATCTCTCACCGGAGCCACAACGGTTTTCATGGACGGCAAGAGAAGTCTGACCAAGATCTACCAGAAACGCCACAACGTTCGCAGCGGTGGCCAGATCATCATCGGCCAGGACCCAGACGAGTACCTGGGAGGATTTGATGCCAATCAAAGTTTTGTTGGTGAAATATCAGACATTAACTTGTGGAGCAGTGTGCTTCCAGACAGTGTTATAAAGGCAATGTCTGACAGTGGCCAAACAATCCAAAGTGGAGATGTCATAGACTGGAGCGAGGCAAATTTAGAGGTTACCGGACAGGTTGGTATTGTCCAGAGAGATATATAATGTTACTTTTCAGAAAGATTTTCAGACTGTATTGTTTGTTTTTCCATATGAATTATTAACTGTTAAAAAAAAACATGTATCTGACCCATCCAAAAATAAATATAATAGAATAAATATAATCAATTTGGCACTGAACCTGATCATTTCTGTTATCGATTAGACCCAAGACCATGCTATATTACAACAAAAATCTGCAATTGAACAATACTGATTTTGGCTGCCACCCTATTTGTATTAAATAATATTGGCCTACAGAATACTATGATCTCATCTGAAACGCAGCAATTGTCTAAAAATGTGGCTTTTGTTAGATCAAAATTGGAATAGTGTTAATAGACACAATACCATGTTTACTTTCTATTCCAATAATGTCATGTCTCTATCTTTACTGGTCATGCCTTATAACAGCTGGATTCATTTAAAATGTTTGTTTTGTGTTTTTGTTTTTTTTTTTTTTGTTTTTTTTTTGATAGAGTGCATATTGGACATCTGTAATTACAGTATAAATATGGCCAATTATAGAAAAGATCCTAATTTCCATCTGTTGTCCCTTGACAGGTGACACTGAAAACAATTACAAAATTCAAAACAGTTACAAAGAGACATAACACAGAAGAGTAAAAGGCCAGATTAAAAGTGTTCACAGACTTGATTATCCTTCATCCACAGTTAAGGTGCAGTTTGAATGGAGATGGAGATGGATTTTCTCTTATTGTCAGTGGGACACTGTTCCAATAATTAGTCCTTTTGACAGACATGAATTTTCAAAATGATCAAAAATGATTAACTAAACTTATTCCAAACATTGCAGTGGTGATATGAGTGGTGCTTTTTGTCCAAGACTTTCTTTATCATTGTGACAAAGGTGTTGAGTATCAAGTTTATTTCTTACTAATGTGACAAGACGAGAAATTACTTTCTAAATTCAATTTGATTAATACTTGGTCCTAGTTTGACCCTTTTAGTAAACAGACATCTTTGGTCCACAGTCCACTAAAGGTTTATATTTAAATAACACAGGGGTCAGGGTATATAGTACAGAATAGGGCACTTCATTAAAAACAAGAGTTCCCAGTGATCAGCCAAGACTACGCTTCGGACTGCAGGTAAGTCCACAACATCTGAGTCATTTATGTGAGCTACACCACCAAGAACTTTTTGAAAATATTTAAAATTTCAAGCATTAATCTTTTAAGGATTTTAACTTAAAGTGGGACTGAACAACTCCACAACAACTACAGCCCAAGCAAACTGTCAAAAGGACAATATTACACTCTCTTCTGATCTGTTATGATGTTGTTTCCTCGTCACAAACAGACCTGGAGTTGTGGTTTGTTTCGTTCACACGTTTAATACACAAACTCTGCGTATTTAAGATGAGTTCTTCTCTCAAACTGAAAACACTCTGCTTCACCTTGTGATGTAATGTAAAACAGGAAGTGCTCCATTGTGTTTCTAAAGTCCATACAATCATTTGTATGATTTAAGACCTGGAATTTCCCACCTCTACTGAACAAAAATGAGAAGGTAGCTGTTAACTTAAAAATTACCACTACATGACAAGACATGACAAGGTGGAACAAGCATTTTGAGCTTTGGAGATGTAGACTCCAAAGTCCACAAAGCTGAAAGTTAACACTGAAATTTAATCTCTAGTCCCACTTTCATTAGTAATTTCAGTTATTTTAGTTCGTGATCAGTTGTTTTATTTGTGTTCAAGTATGTCAAAATATTGTATCATTAATCATTAAGTAATAATTATTATTGATTTATTTTTGTGTTTCAGACAAAATGAGGCTGTCTGCTGTGCTCTTCTTCTGTGCTGCATCTCTGGCTCTGGCAGGTAAAACATGACTTAACATATACAGTATATATTTTTAATAAATGTAACATCAATTATTATGATTATTTTTAACATGATAAATTATATTATTGTATATTGTCCAATCCCTAGTTATTACGTCATCTGAAACCCAGCAATACTGTGTCTTACCGTTCATTTTGGTCCTGTAAGGGGCGTCAATGTGAGGTCTCTGGTCTTCAGCTCTGAATCGGCCTCAAACTATGTGACTGTTAGGCCTCAGAAACCTTTGGACCTGTACGCGTTCACACTGTGTCTGCGTCTTGCCACCGAACTGCAGACGGAAAACAGAGATCATCCTTTTCGCCTACAGGACCAAGTACTTCGACGAGCTCAACCTGTGGAGGTACAGCAGAGAGAGGAGGCCTGAGGGTCAAAATAAACGGGTCTGAGGGCTGCATTCAGCCCCCAGGCCATAGTTTGGACATGCCGGTGTTAGACCAATCACACTGTTCCTTATGTCCAGTGTTTAGTCCCAGTTTAAGACTACAGTGCCATAGTCTAAAACAAGATGAGCATTTACTTGCCATTAAAGATATACTTTTTACTTATTTTATCCTTAATATAACATATAGAGGTTAAGTACTTTTTTATGGTTGCATTATGTAACTCCTCTGGTGTGGTGGCCATCTAGTCTCCATGGAGATGTTATGGCTTTGCCAAAAATGTTTCTGTATGGCACTAAAATGATTTTATTTACCATTATTATTTTGCATTTATTCAATTGTTCATGTCGCACAGAAATACCAGGAAGCACATGCATTCCTGCCGTTACACACGTCTGTCCTGTATCTTATACAGTATACAGTGTTTGATTTCTGTCTCTCCCTCAGAATCGGCCTGTACATGAGCGTAGAGGGAGTGCTCTTCCAGATGCCTCCACTGGGCCCCCTGCAGACACACCTGTGCATTACATGGGAATCTCTCACCGGAGCCACGACGGTTTTCATGGACGGCAAGAAAAGTCTGACCAAGATCTACCGGAAAGACCACAACGTTCGCAGGGGGGGCCAGATCATCATCGGCCAGGACCCAGACGATTAACTGGGACATTTTGACACCAAACGAAGTTTTGCTGGTGAAATATCAGACATTAACTTGTGGAGCAGTGTGCTTCCAGTCAGTGTTATAAAAGCAATGGCTGACAGTGGCAAAACAATCCAAACTGGAGATGTCATAGACTGGAAAGTGGCAAATTTAGAGGTTACCGGACAGGTTAGTATTGTCCAGAAAGATATATAATGCTACTTTTCAGAAAGACTTTCCGACCGAATTGGTTTGTTTCTCCACATGAATTATTAACTGTTAAAAAAAACCAAAACTATATATCTGGCCCATCCAAAAATAAATATAATATAGTAAATAAAATAAATTTGGTACTATTTAAATTCACCTTAAAGAATTTACAAGACTTTTTGGAGTGAAGAATACTGTGATGTCATCTGAAACCCAGCAATTGTCTAAAATGTGGCTTCTGTTAAATCAAAATTGTAACAGTGTTGTCACAAAAAATTCAGACGCAATACCTTTTTTATTTTCCATTCCAATAAAGTCATGTCTCTAACTTTACTGGCCCTACATTAGGACAGCTGGATTAATTTAAAATTTCAAAAACAATCAGTTTCTTCACAAGCTGCAGGCACGGACGGGGTTCGAACCCGCGATCTTCGGTTTACGAGACCGACGCCTTACCACTTGGCCACCGCGCCTGGTATTGCGTATGGGACACTGTAAAAAATTAAAAACACCGTATCTCTCACTCATTTGCTCGAAATGACTTGTCTTTTTGCATAAAATTAAACGGGCAATATTCATCTAATAGCTAGGCGTATTGCACAAAATAAATGATTGTTTTTTTATATACATAATTTTGCTATTGTAGGAAAATTCGTCGGCAACCCCCGTAGAAAAACGTCTCTTTTAGCCAGCCGGGACATCATTGTAACTAGAGGCCGTTGCTTTTGTTTATAAAATATATAACAGAACGGTATACTTCTACAGTTTGCGCAGAAAAAGACTTACTTTCGTCAGATCGTTTATGCTTTTTACAGCGCAGTTACCACGCTTTCGGTGTCACCCGGAAGAACTATCCGAACAGCGGAAGTGCTCAGAACAGCTGCTTGGGGTCAGGGTGTAGCTACATGAATGGCAACATGAAAATAAAGCCCTATGTTTCACTGTCAGCGATTTTCAAGATCATTTAGCTACTTCGGACACGAGAATTCCCTAATTTAATGTCGTAAGTAACTGTTACAGACAAAAATAAACACCGGATCGCTAGATTAATTGGCCGATGGTGGAAGTACTAGCTTCAGTGTCTCCAAATTTGGTCATCAGTGTAAGCAGTCTATATTTAAATGTTTAATTAATTTCACTTATTCGTGTGTAGAATAGTGTATTTGGTTTGTGTCAGATGTGTTTAAAGGGGTTATTTAGATATTGGTTAAGTTTAATTATAAATCAGAATTGACAGAAGCCATTGCTGCTATAAAGTTTGTTAGAACATAGTGTGCATTAGACTAATAATCTTTACGTGTCGTCGCCTGTACATGAGGAGCCTAAGGGCAATTCCATTTTAATATGTTCTTTGTTCTTGTACTAACCTACTAGGAATGTCAGAAAGTAGAAAAAAATTGCAAAAATCTGGCAATCATCTCATCCACTGATTCGTATTCTAAGCATTTGACACATAAGATTAAAATATTGTAAGTTTTTAAAAAGTCAGTAAATGTGAGCTTTAAAGAGATGGCAAAACGGCAATATTGACTAACGTTTTCATTATCTTCAGATCCAACTACAGCTAATGATTTGAGTAACATATCTTATTCATTTCCCCCCTTCTGGTCATATATTACACACCAAGGTGCATTGAGAAAGAAGAGTAAATAAACAAATATACAAACAGTCAAGAATGAACTGCTAAACTAAAGACTAAATACCGGAATTACATGCATTTAAGGAACAAAAAACAAAACAAAAAAAGCATGCATGTAGAAGCTACAGGTTTTATGCATAATACCTACAAATGTGGGATATTTTGTTACTATCAAGTTATTCTGTTATATAAATTTCTCCAGTCCTTGCACTTCGGAATAAGAAAAACTTTACTAGCCATTGTCAGTGAAGAAATTCTTTGGAATTGCTTGGCTTCAAATGACATCACAGTATTCTTTAGGTCAACATTATTTAATACAGACGAGGGCAGTTAAAATCAGTACTGTTCAACTGCAGATCTTTGTTGTACTAAAGCATGGTCTTGGGTCTAGTCAGTAATAGAAATGATCAGGTTTCATATTTGGGAATTTATGTTTCTGATATTTTATGGCAAAGTACTTGTAACAGGAAGTAGGATGTAACAGGAATTTCTGGTTCTTATTCCTGTTTGGAAGTATGGCATATTCAAAATCTGGAATCTGTGATCAAATAAATGTCTAAGGTGTTAGACTCAGATAGACTTTGACTGAATATAAATATAAAATACAAAAAATATACAGTTTGGATAGAATAAAAATGCAAAGCCAGCAGTGCAGTGCAAATTGATTCAATATTATTGAAGTAAGTTGTTTACACTGCTTTCTGATCCTCATCACAAACATACCTGGAGTTTTTTTTTTTTTTTTTTTTTTCCATTCACACATGTTTAACATACAAGCCCTGCATTTTTAGACTATTTAGACACCTTGTGATGTCATGTGGTAATACAGGAAGTGCTCCATTGTGTTTTTAAACTCCATACACTTTCACTAAAAACATTTAGATGATTTCAGATCTGGAATTGCCAATCTCTACCGAACAAAAGGTAAAAGGTAGCTGAGAACTTGAACACTGCCATTTTATGACATCACAAGATGGAACAGAGCATTTTGAGCTTTGGAGATGTAGATAAACTAATAACAAAGGCTCACTCAAACATGCGTGAATGAAACACAACTCCAGTTTTGTTTTGTTTTTTGAGGAGGAAACAACATTATAACATGGTTTAAAGCTCACAAGAATTATTTTTTGTAATATAGGAAATCACTTGCAAATAACGTAATAATAATCAGTCTTATATTTGACCTCCCTGTTTCTATCTTCTTTTCCAGTCTGTGATCGCTCCCCTCCCTCCATCATGCACATCGTGGTGGACGCGGTTTGGGCTGTGTGGAGTATCGCGGCTGGGGTCTACGACTATTTCCACACGAGCGCCATGGAGGAGCGCATTCACACACTCGAAAACGTCCTGTCCATTCACCAGTTTGTGATTGCTGGCCTCTCCGCTGGCCTTATTCTTATGATGACGTATATTTTATTCAGAAAACACTAAGACACAGACACCTCCCATATGTTTGGCTTCTGGAGCATAAAATGGGAGAAAGAGTGGGGAAGTACATGCATCGTTTTTTCATTTTTTTTACAACTTGGATTCGATCTTGAGGAAGCTAGAAGTTGTCTTGTATTTGCCTAACCCCTTGGCCATCCTACAGTTCAGCCTCCTGCCAACATGAGATGAACTTTATACCTTTTTGGCTCATCATGTAAAGCCCTGAAGATAACTTTGCACATTGACTGTTACCAAGCTTGAAGAAAGCCCAGCCTGGATGTTGAAATAGATGTCTCACAGCAGGAAGGTCCCAAGTTCGACTCCCAGGCTGAGTTTGCATGTTCTCCCTGTGTCTGCATAGGTTTGTTCTGGGAACTGCAGTTTCCCCCATCACTAAAAACATGTACTATATAGCTCAAACATTGACTGCCTTCTCCCTGGCTCTAGGAGTAAATTTCCCATTATTTTTCCCTTAGTCTTTTTTTTTTTTTTAAAGTAAGTTTGAAAGCTTGCTCAGGGCTAATCAGCTATGTGGAAACTCATGAAAGCAAGACTTGCACTTTGAACTCACAATATGCATCTCACAGTTCGATATATATTGTAATATTTTGTGGAGACTAACAAAATTGTGTATATGCAACTTTTTCCTTTTTAAAGTTTTGGGAAAACCTTGAAAAGCCTTTGATACTGTAATAATATGAAGAATTACAATTTAAAAGTGCTTAAGAGCAGTTATTTCTTCATGTAGTCTGCACTAAAAACACCAAAATGATCATGGTCAGTGTAGTTCCAATGTTTTCCAGCTATCCTTGCACCAGGCAAGGCAAGTTTATTTGTGTAGCACAATTCATACACAAAGTAATTCAAAGTGCTTTACAGAATAAGAAAGACATTAGAATCACCATAACTATTCATTTAATCAGAGAGAATTGTAATTTGATACATTGTGATGGCCTCCGATATTATTGTGAGACTTTTGACGATACGATATCATGATATTTTGGTTATTATGATGTACTTTGATTTAACCATGTTTCTGATTGTTACAGAAAGAAAATTCTGAATCTTGCGTTTTAAAGATGCATTGACTAACTTTTCTGGTCAAATGCTTTTCTCCATGGAGATGTTATTGCTTTGTCTTGAATGTTTCACAGTATGGTATTAAACCGTTCTATCTGCATGGAGACCAAACCAGACCAAGTTACAGGTCAGATCTGTGTAGAGGCAAGCCCGATCTCAAGTCAGAATACCTGTTTTTGTAGGTACTTTTGAGCTGTAAATCCACTTGTAATTTAATAAATGTAAGGTAGAGCTGTTTAATGTCATACTGTGGAACATTCACGGCAGAGCAGTGACATATCCATAGAAACAAGCAGGTGACAGACATCCAACCAAAAAGTTATATAGTCCACCTTTAAATGTGCTTTTTGGACTTAAAACAGCGCACATAGCTGCTTAGTCTTCGTCGTGCCATTATTTGAATGTTTGAAAGTATGTGAAAATTGAATGGGAAATTTACTTTTAGGACCCAAGCAAACCTTGAAGTGGACTCCCTTAAAGGCCAGGACTCCCCTTAAAATCTCAGTGGGGTTATTCTGGTTAAATGTCTAATTAATGAAAACAAACTTAATATTTTCTCATAGGTCAGTTTATCCCTTAACTTAATGATGAAACTTGAATTTTGTAACCAAAATTGTAAGACAAAATGTGTTTGAATACCTTTAAAGATGATAACTTTAAAATGTTGTTTATAATCTTGGTACAATTCAAAAAATACATTTTGTCTTACATTAACGGTTTTCTTTAACAATACAGTTGTGTGCCCAAAATAACTAAACTTCTAAACATTGTGTAATTTACTAAAAGTCAATGAAAATAATTGATTACAAGTGAGCACTGATAAGAAGGAATCGTAGACTTTGTTTTATAGCTGTTCTCCCAATGAAAAGCTTGTCTGCTGTGTTTCACTCCACTGGATAGATCTCACTGTTGACTACTATTAAAACTGTTTACTTAATGTATAGGTTTTGTCTGATCTACATTTATATCATGATTTAATGTTGTATTTTGTCTTTGCACATAGAGCTGCTCTTTGAAATTCAAATGTCTCAGTTTATTTGATAATAATGGTACTGATGCTGTTTGGTGTTTTAATGCCATGTATGCACCATCTCTGTTTTAAATGAAGCCTTGTATCGAAAGGGAAACAATTTGATGAATAAATCATGATTTTAACCCAATGCACTGTAGTTTGTTTGTTTTTGTTTTTATTACTGGTGAATATTGACATATTGTTCAATATGACGGAAATAATCAATATTTTATAATGCTAAAAATATTACGTTTGATTTATACAGTGTTTCTTGGACTCTTAAAGATGCTTTACAGTGCCTAATTCACTATTCTATTCACATTATGCACTATACTCAATGGTGGTAAGCTTCTATTATAGCTACAGCTGCCCTGTTGCTGACTGGCAGAAGTGAGTCTGCCAATCTGCACCATCAGCCCTTCCAATATTAACCATAACAAATTCCACCATAGAATTCTGACCTACATGACAATTTCCACTCTAACGTACAGGGGTCTCCAATTAAATTTCTCTGACGGCCAAAACATTTTCACATTCCAAACAAAGGGTCCACAAAAACTCTGCCAGTAGACAATGTTTTATTTGCCAAAACACAATGTTAAAATGGGTTGATCAAAAACCTAAAATGTTCATTTATACTTGTATGGTGTCTATGTGTTTGTTTTAAATGTGTTTTAAATACAAAACATAAAAAGATTTTCTGCTTGCATGCGTGCTTGAAAGGTTTAGTTTGGCAAAGTGTGCACCTGAGGACTGTATGCCAAGACAGGGGTATATATACAATCATATACACCAGATATCAATAGTTTGTGAAGCCTCTCAGTTGTAGGATCCATGGCAAAGAAAAAACTCAGTTCTGTAAACTGAACAAAAGTTTTTGAGTAAAGAAGTTTCGCAGCTCATCCAAGCTGCTTCTTCAGTTCTGGTCAGATTGCTTCTGTACACTGCCACATATTTGCCTTTAGGGAGGAACTACCGAAAGTGAAACTAATACATCTGTTTAGGTATTACTCCTACAGTTGATGAGGAAGTCTGACCATGAAGAATATCGTTAATTAATGTGTCTGAATTGAGGCATTGAAACTGGGATTGGAGTCACGTGCGCCGGTCCAGATCTGCTCGGGGACACGAGTTTTTTTCTTTTTTTTTTTTTTTTTTTTTCCAAGTCAAGGTACGTCTTTGTCGATGCTAATGCCATTGCTAATTTTGAAGCTAAATTTAAATACCGCCACAGGCTGAAATAATCTCCACAAAAATAACTGGATAATTTTTTACAACAAATAATATTTTTATGTTATTTTGGCTAGAAACCATATCCAAGTTTGTTAAAGCCTCACTTCCTTCCAAAGTCCAAAGTTTTTTTTTTTTTTTTTTTTTTTTTTTTTTTTTTTTTTTTTTTTTTTTTTATTATTACACACAACTGGGTGCATAAACTTGATATAACAAACATGGCTGTGTGTCGTCAGAAGTTACATGTTGGGATGAGGGAACATAAACATAACATATTGTATAGAAACAATACAATATAATACAAAAAAAGTGCATTTAAGAATAGAAAATGATAATAGCAAGGGAAGTAGAGTTCATTCAGCCAGAGTCCATAAAGTCCAGGGGTATTTCGCACATGTAGGAATACACTTTTTGAGGTTTAGGACCATTCATATGTTTCAGAGTTTTTATATATAATCTTAGTTCGTTTTTAAAACAAGCAAAGTTAGGGGGACATTTCTGAATTTTACATTTGTGGATGTAAAATTTGGCAAGACATAATATTAAGTTTACACAGAGTTCTTCTTTTTTATTTTGTAGTAGTACACCAAAAATTATAACATCTCTGTTTAACAAGACTGGTAAAGAACGAAATGTGGAATTGATCCAGAGTTGCATTTCAGACCAAAAGGGTTGGATTGTAGCACAAAAGAAAAAAAGATGATCAGTGCTTTCAATCTCCTTTTCACAAAAAGTGCAAATGTTTTCATGAATTTTAAAGCGCAATTGAAGTAATTCTTTGGATGGGTATATGTTATTCATGATTTTGTAATGTGTTTCCTTTACTTTAGGAGCAACAGGAAAGGCCAAATACATTGTTCTCAGTTTTGTTATTGCTTCTTTATCAAATTTATATTGAATATCATTTTTATTTTGCAAACCAGGGAACATTTTTCCTGTTAGAACTTTTCTAATGAAGTAATTATTGCATTTTCTGTCTGTTATTGACACTCCTTGTATTGATAAGGCAGGTATATGTGGGTGTATATTTTGGTTTGCCAAAATGTTCCTTGAGAGATAAAGAAATTCTTTAGGGAGAGCATTACATAAACGTACGAAGTCCAAATATGAGGGATTAAAATCATGTTTTGCACAGAATTGGTTGTAATTTAGTAAATTGCCACTTTCATTCATTAAGTGTGCTATTGACCAAAATATTTCTTTCAAACCAGTCTTTGTAAAACAGTGATTTGTTACGATGTAGAATATATCGGTTATTCCATATTATTGTGGAGTGTGGAGAATAGTTATGAACATATAACATTTTCCAGTACAGTAAAATTTGCTTATGGAACTCTGATAAAGAGACAGGAAGCTTATTGATGTCAAAGTCACAAACAAGTAGAAGGTTTAGTCCACCCAATTTGTTAAAAATAAAGTTAGGGATACAGTACCATAAGGAATTATGGTGCTTAATCCAAGATTTGAGCCAATTGATTTTTTAGGGTTGCATTGAGGCACTCTAAATCAATTACATTTAGACCACCTTCACTTGTTTCTTTCACTAGATGACTTTTCTTCATATAATGAGGTCTATTTCTCCATATGAAATTTAGATTAACTTGATTTATAGATTTGATTAAATACTTTGAAATGGCATTTGAATAGAGTGGGTATATACATCTTGATAAACTTTCCATTTTGGTCAAATAAATACGGCCTAATAATGATAGATCTCTTTGGAGCCAAATGTTCAGTTTTGATTTACATTCTTTAAGTTTGCTTTCTATATTGACCAACTGGCTTACTTTTTGTTCTCTACAGAGCTGAATACCTAAATATTTTATTTCAGTTTTGACAGGAATGTGGCAGATTTCCTTTATCTGAGTCTCATGGAGAGAGAAAAGTTCACATTTTTTCAGATTTAAAAAATAATCCTGAGGCTTTAGAGAATTTAGCAATTTTGTCAATAGATTTTTGAATCTGGTGCTCATTTTTAAAAAATAAAGTTGTATCGTCTGCTAACTGACTGATAACAATTTTCATTGCCCAGGACATTTAATTTTTGGATATCAGTACAGTTTTTAATATAAATAGCTAATAATTCAGTGACCAAGATGAAGAGGTACGGAGAGATTGGGCAGCCCTGAGGAATACCAACTTCTACGTTGAAGCTCTGAGTAGAGCCCTTTGAGAGAAGAACACAGCTATTTATGTTTTTGTATAATCCACCGATTAAATTTCTAAATTTGATACCAAACCCAAAATACTCAAGTGCAGATATAATAAATGGGTGTTCTACTGAATCAAAGGCTTTGTAAAAGTCCAAAAAAGAAAATAAACCCGTGGTCTTCAATTAAATCACTGTATTCAATTAGGTCCATAACCTGTCTTATATTATTATGGATAGATCTACCCTTTAAAAAACCGGATTGAGTCTCTGCAACAATGTTTGAAAGCCCTGACTGTAGACGAGAGGCAAAGATGTATGTTAGGAGCTTATAGTCTGAATTCCTGAGTGTAATAGGTCTTCTATTTTCTATGATTCTAGGATCTTTATTAGGTTTTGGAATGGAGATTATAACCCCATGCCTCATTGTAACTGGAAGTGAACAGGTCTCAAAGATTTCTAAGAATACATGGTAAAGTAACTGTTTTATATCTTCCCAAAAGAATTTATAGAAGTTTCCGGTGAGACCGTCTGAACCTGGGGCTTTGTTGGGAGATAGTTTGCCAATTATGGCATCAAGTTCGACAATAGAGAGAGGACTATCGCAGGTTTGTTTATAGTCCTCATTTATTTTTGGGATGTTATCTGAAACCTCTTTAAGAAAGGCTTCACAGTCAATTTTAGAAAATTTAGAGGTGTAAAGTTGCCTATAAAATTTAAAGATCTCAAAGGACATCATTCTTTCATCAGTAATTTCTCGGTCATTGATTAATATGGATTTTATGCTGTTTTTTTCCTGACGTCTTTTTTCTAGACCACAAAAATAGGCAGAGTTCTTCTCTCCTTCTTCTATCCACTTTGCCCTAGATCTAATAAATGCTCCTTGAGCTTTATGAATATACAACTGATCTAAAGAGGATTGAAAATGTAAAATGGTTTGTTTATCTTCTTCACTCTGAGTGGGTTTGTTACAGTAGAAATTCAATTGGTTAATAATGTCATGTTCCTTTTGTTCAAGATCCTTTTTCTTTTTTTTACTATAGTAGATTGAGAATTCACGGATTTTAAATTTTAGGAATTCCCATTTTCTTACTGGAGTTGAAAGTTCCTCATTGCATTTAATATCATTAATTAATGTTTTAATATGTTGGCAGTAATCCTCATTTTTGAGCAAGCTTGAGTTGAATTTCCAATATTTGTTAGAATATAATCTGCTCTTAGATTTAATGTGAAGATATATTACACTGTGATCAGTTAAAGGTGCTGCAGAAATATTACAGCTAAAGTTAGAATAGATTAAATTGTTTGAAATTAACCAGTGATCAATTCTAGATTTTTGAGCTATAATTTGGGTGAAACCATGAAAATTGAATTAAATTAGGATTAAGATATCTCCAAGCGTCAGTTAGGCCAAGTTCGTCACAAAGATTATTAAATGTCTTATTAGGATGAGCTGAGGTGAATTTGGGGGGGATATTTATCAAAAAAATCATCATTGACCAAGTTCAGATCTCCCCCTAATAATATATTCTCAGTTAAATGTGCCACTTTTAGGTGGTCCAGATGTAAAATTAATTCATTTTAATAATTGTTTGTTGTCATTTTTATTATTGTACCCATAGACATTTACCAATATCAAATTGACATTGTCAATATTTACAATAAGAATAAGCCAATGGCCATTATCATCTGCCATACTATAAATTATCTGGCCGGCAAAATTTTTTAGGAAGATAGCTACCCCTGCTGATCTGGAAGTGCCATGACTGAAGTAGGCTTTATCACCCCACTGTTGGGTCCAAAATGAAACATCATCTTCCTTTGAGTGTGTTTCCTGCAGAAAAAATAAGTTAACTTTTTTCCCCTTACAAAATAAAAAGAGACTTTTCCTTTTTGTTAAATCTCTAAGGCCCCTTGCATTTACAGATAAAAGAGAAATTGAACTTTTAATATCAAACATATAATACTGAACAAAAGTGATTCACTGTAAACAGTAGAACAAACAACTAAGTTCTCAAAAGTGATACCAGCAAAAAGGTGGTAGCAAAACCCTGAATACTTTTAATAGAATATACCAACAGGACCATTTGATTTAAGGCACAACCCTCTGACCGTTGATGTAGGCATAAGGACCACGAAACATAGTCTTGTGACCTTCCCTCCTAGCTTGCTCCACTTTGGGCCAGACTGCTTTTCTTGCTTCTCGATCTTCTTTGCTGAGATCCTCCACGAAGCGGATGCTAAGGTCTTTGCAGATTTGATTGTTTTTTGTCACTCGCCACAGTTCGTCCCTGTAGATTCTCATGGTGAACTGCATGATGACCTGTCTTGGGTGGTTGGTAGTGTGTGGACCCACGCGATGCACAGAGTCCAGGATGAAGCCCATTTTCTCCTTCCAGTGTGGGGCAATCTTTGAGAGAAGACTTACAACAAGATCTCGAGTGTTCTCCCCTTTGTCTTCCTTTAAGCCGTTTAATCTTAAATTCCACCTTCTCTTGTACCTCTCTGCTTCTGCCATTCGACTTTCTACCTCTGCTGCCCTTTTCTCTAGATCTGCATTCTTCTCTTTAAGATGGATTACTTCACTTTCCAACTTTCTATTTTTTTCCTTGCAATCTTTTATCTGTGATGAGTTGTACTCTACAGATTTGGTGAGGTTAGTTAGGGTCAGCGTGTTTTCTTTTAGATCTTTCTGCACGTCGGTCAGCAGCACTCGGAGGTCCTGTATCTGGTCTGACTGGGTCTTGATTGCCGCCAAAACAGTAGCAACATACGGTGGCTCCGATGAGGAAAGAACATCAATATCATTCGGCTTAATCTTTTTTTGAGGTTGCGGAGGTTTCGTAGGTGAGGATAGGGCGTTCTTGGCTCCTTTAGTGTCAGTTTCCATTTCCATAAGCCCACAGTAGTCATGGGAGGCGAGCGCTTTAGCTTTAGCCATTCCCTTAGCGTTAGCTTTGGCCATCAGTACCAGTAGATAAAAGTTTACCAGCTTTTAGTGTAACTTTTTCCGGTCCTAGCGAAGGTAAATGTGTTGTCAGAAATTGTCAGGGAGTTAATCTCAACTATGAATATTGGTCCAGTTTGAATTTATTCAGGTTTTGCACCAGAGAGCGGTTACTGAGCGTCTGAACCCTCCGCCATCTTGCCCGGCCATCCCCTTCCAAAGTCCAAAGTGACTAACCAGATGTAGCGCAGAGGTGCTGTATAGCAAGCGCCTGGGCACAAACCTGGTCAGGACCTGGGTAACTGGCAAAATAATTTTACCTCTGTGTCCAAGAAAAGTTTAGCCAAAAGTTTAAGCACGTGCATCACCCTCCTGTGTTAGAACACCTGTCTCTGTCTGGTACAGTTGAAAAAGTGACCTTAATATTCGCGTGTCGTTTGAGACTTTTACCAGCCGGTATGGTCATATACGCGTGAATCCCCAACTCACCAAAAGGGCACAAACCATATAAAAGCCTATGGCCATTATTTCATTCTAATGATGTTGCACATGTGGCTGTTGTGAGGGGCAGTGCAGCTTTTACGCACAGACAGACGCTGGTTTGGACTCTGAGAATAAACTGGTTTTCAGTGAGTTTTTGTCTGTGCTCCTTAATTCTATCATCTTTTTTTTTATTTATTTTTTTTTTTATATATATTCAGGTACATACAGACATATAGACAACTTATACAGTACGGTGGTGGTTCACAGTTGATTATACAGGAGAGCAGAACGAACCAAGAAGAAACCAAAACTGAACAAAAAACAAGATGATACCACAAACTAAATCAAATGATCAATTAAAGAGTTTTATCAAGATGTAGGGGAGAGTGATATTGTTATAAATACTTCTTACAAATATTATATGTTTTAACCGCTTTTTTGTTTTGGACCTGTTTTATTATTTCAAAAATATTGCTGGATTTCGTTATTATACTGATGAACATTTGGTTTATTTTGGGTCCATTTGGTTTTGTGTATATGATACTTGGCTAGCATGATGAGAGTCTGAATGAGGAACCCGAGATCTTTGGGGATGGAGGGGCTGGTGAAGAAGAACAAGACGTCACTTTCCTGCGTGATTCCTCGGCCCATATTAACCAGGCTCCACACTCCGCAGCCAGCCTTCTCCCTGATCACAAAGCGAACAGGAAAGGAGGGGGAGCAAACAGGAGAGGAGGGGGAGTCGTTTCTTTCCTCTCACTCCTCATATCAGAATGACCGGAAAAGTTCTGTGTCCCAAATCAAACTCATGTCCGTGCGCTCCTCTCTCGATTAATCCGATCATAAAAAAGATAACACATTTAGCCCATTTTCCATGATGTCATTGCTCCATTGACTTCAGGCCGGAATTAGCGTTGGTTAAACCCAGTCTTATGTCTGAGTGTGTTTATTATTTAGGTTACTGGACACCACTCTATATTGCCCACTTATGGTCCAGTTACAGTACAAGTAAATTTAAGAAGTTACAGGTTGCATAAATGCACTTTGTATTTTGCTCAAAGTCCCTCATTGGACCAGTGTCAGTATGATGTTTGTGCACAATAGTTTCCTTAGACTGAATGCTGTAATCAGGATCTTTGTAGATAAGCGCCATGAACTTTATTATGAAGCACCTCGAGGACTCACAAAATAAAATTATAAATGTTTTAATAATAAAGCCTGAGCAGAGCAGTGTCAGGTTCACCTCTGAACTCTTGAGGCACTGGAGCAACTACTTTTATGATCTATAGACTTTATTTATTATTAGTGCTGTGTCTTCTGTCTGTTTTTAAAAAGTTCTATATGGACCCACTCTGAAACAAAGCTTGACTGATTAATCACCTATAGAAAAAAATTAAAAACATAAACACATTTGTCAGTATTTTCTAACTGTGCTCACTCACTTGTTCTGCCCAATGCCCATCCTGATTATTCACATTATTCACTTTCCCCTCCATTGAATTTAGAATGTTTTGTTTACAAACTGTCTATTCGGAGTAGAGTTAATCTGCTTCTATCTTCTCTTTAGCCTCTGACCTCTCCTCTCCATCATGCAACAGTGGATACAGTTGGCAGTGTCTGTTTGGAAAGTCTTTCTTGAGGCCTATGATATCTTTTATGTCAAGGAAAACCGCATCAAGGAGCTCGAAAAGCTTTTGACCATTTACAAGGTTGTGAATTTTTGTCTCTTAATCATTATTATATTCATTATATACAGATGGAAATACTGGAAAAAAAGAGACTGAAAAAAGCACTAAACTCAGTTAATTTGAGTAGAGAACATTTTTCTATCACTATCACAGTCTGGATTCTTTCTTGCGAAGTGAAGACGTCATGAATTTGCCCAATCCATTGCCATCCTATCGTTCAACTCTCTGCCACCAGATGGACTTTTATCTTCGCTCCACTGGATAGATTTGACTGTTAACTACTATTAAAACAGTTTACTTAATGTATAGGTTTGTCTGATCTACACTGATATCATGATTTAATATTGTATTTTGTCATTGTATACAAAGCTGGTTGTACCACCATTTCTGTTTTAAATGAAGTCTTGAATCAAAAGGGAAACCATTTGATAAATAAATCATGATTTTAACCCAAAGCACTGTATTTTTGTGTAGATAAAATTATTATCTCTTCACTCTGCCATTATCTGCCTGTCACAGCAATTACTGTTGAATAGTGACGTTTTGTTCAATATGACAGAAATAATCAATAATTTATGGACTCTGTATTTATTGTAAGAACTTTTATACTAGCTGCAACCTTTTTCTCTTGTAGTTACATTTGAGCTACCTGTATTAGGTTGAATAATTTGATATATCTATGACTCATTATAAATATCACATAATTTTACATATTGTACACTGTAGTTCTTTGTCTTATTTATTGGAGCTTTTTATGTAGAGCTGGAGAAAGACTGATATATTGTTTTTAAGCGATATTTGGCCTTTTTCATGTACCAGTTATTGACCTTAAATCTCCATCAAAGGCTGATATTTTGCTTTGGTCTTCAAAAAGAAAATCACACAAAACTACGTGACTGTATACTGTCACTACACAGTTCTTTTACAGATCTGTAGAAAAAAAAAAAACAATATCAAATTAAAAACGGCCATGGAGAATCCCATATCAGTTGATATTTAGTTTTAGAGATTTCCTATAATTTTTATGCTTTAGATTTTAAATAATGTTCCTCTGGCCTGGTCAAAACACGACCTTAAAAAAGAAAACCTTTTGGAATCAGAATATACAAAACTACTTCATTAATGATTTGTCCAATAAAATAAAATTTATTGTGAATAGAAGATGTCTTTTTATGTTATTTCATCGAGAGAATGAAGAGTCACAACCACGCGTTGTGATTGGCTGTAGAGGACGGAGGCGGGATCTTTCAACAGAAATCACAAACTTTCAGCCAATCACGTCAAGTTATCCAAATCAAAGCGAAAACAGGGCTTAAGACCTTTCAAAATAAAACCGCTCTGTTTTTATTTTCATAATTTCACTGGATTTAAGCTTGTTTCACGACGTATAATTTAATATCAACCAATAAAATTGATATTTTATATTTCTATTATCATTTATGTATGTGCAAACGTAGCTTTTACAGTGAGTTTAAAAATCATGTTACAAAAATCCAACAAACCGGATACGCAGTTGTGTTTGTGTAGCTTTACAAAATACAATGTGCTAAGAGGCGGTTTGTAATTAAAACACACCTTATATGAATATGTTCTCTTTAACATCACTTTATGGCATTGATCAATATATATTATACTTATTGTTGCTATGAACTGACACGTTTCTTGGATAATAAAAGAATCGGAGAGCTGGATATCAATAGCCGGTTAGCAAAGCGCTGCAGCTAAGCTAGCGGCTTGCTAAGGAAGTTAGCATGTGCGTTAGCGAGCCGGAGGATGGTTCGCCGGAGGATGGTTTCAATTTCCCGCATTTCAAACACTCTCTCCCACTGCTGTCCGCGCTGAGCGTCCATTCAAAGGATTAAGATTCACCGGATAAACATTTGGACCAACTCTAAACACCAAACTGTTTAAACTTACGCACTTTTTTGTACAATGAAGACATTTATCGTGAGCGGACGGGATTGTGGAAGCGTTGCTCTTTTGTTTTGACAAAGGAAACCGAGTTTTTCGTTTCGTGGTGTTTTTTGTTTTTAGTGTTTAGAATTAATTTATTAGGATTAATAGTCAATGGCGCCACACAGACACTCCGGCTCCACGATGGGCTACGGCTCTGGAGGAAAAACGAATGGTTTGTACCCGCCGTCCTCTACCAACAAGAAGCCGAGCGTGCAGCAGATTCAAGCGGACCACGAGCTGTTCCTGCAGGCCTTCGAGAGTGAGACCCGCTTTTCACATTCACCAAGCAACGAGCACTTTACAGAATCATCTATTTCATCTATAAATATACTTCTAATTCAATATTTAGAACACAAACTTATGCAGTGAGTATGTACTAGTCTAGTCTAGTATTGCAACGTGAAATTATTTAAAGACAAATGCATTTTTATTGTTTTTAATTACAGACAGCTATATCAAATCCTATTTGAAGTGTCCTACTAAGTTTAAGCATTAAATTGACAGAAGCATTAAAACGTTACTGCAAACTATGCCATTTCAACTGATTATAATTGGTAATTTAACTGGTTGAATTTTAAACAAGCCTGTTTTACAATATATAACAATTCTTCCTTGTAAGCCTCAGTAAAAGTAAGTTTGCCAAGTCTAAAGGGGGCATAGTTGAATTCATTATTGTTATTGTACAAGCACAAATAGTACAAAATGTGGTCCCATGTTCAGTCAAAGAAAAGCTTACAATATTATGTGAAATGACTAGATATGAATTAGTGTTAACTTTGTGTATTATTTTAGCTGTAGTTTTGTCCTTTTGAAGCTGGAGCTTTGTTTCTGCTGACTCTGGACCTCTCGCAGTGAATTCCTGTCATTCTTCAATTTGTCTTATGTCAACTTTCCCCAGTGTCACTTCATTCAAAGATGGAAAAAAAAACCTATGATTACCTATGACCTAAATGATTAATACGACGAGACAAATTCTGAAACGGGCTCTTTGCTTCCACTGATCATACATGATTTATTCAAATGTGATTTTCCAAAGTGTGTTTTTTTTTTTTTTTTTTTTTTTTTTTTGACAACGTGAACAAAATGTCTATCAAGTTGACCACAGGATTTGAATATAGTGCATGCAGCGGATTCATTTTGTTGTCAGTTAGTTGTTTTCTATATTCCTTTGGACCATTTTTTGTTCAGAACTACAGTGGAAATGACAAAGTCCACTTTTAGACCTGGTTTAGCTCCAGATTAGACCTGGAATAGTCCTGTTACGGTTTGGCCACTGGTCTAGCACTTCTTAATTTGTGATTTTGCTGTCCTGTAGTTATAGTTGCAGTTGTAAACTAAAGATAACCCATTTTGTGTGATTTGATTTCATTATTGGTTAGTTTCTAAATTCATGCAAAAAAGCTGATTACCATAACTATTATTATACACCATTGAAAGTAACTAATCGAAGAGTCTCTGTTTGTTTGGTAAACTGGATAGAAATTGGCAGCCATGTTTCTGCCAGTGTGCCCTAAGGCAGCTGTGTCATGACTGTGGAGTAATTGAACTAGTATTACTAAAATTTCAAATTTGATTTAGATACTAAAGAAAAAGCCTGATTATTTTAATAATTTTGATACCACAATTTAGGGAGAAAAAAAGCACAGAATAATAGTGCGTTCTTTAAAGGTTCACTATGTAACTTTCTAGTGGGGGGGCTACCATGAGATGTTATTGCTTTACCTGGAATGTTTCTCACTATGGCATTAAATGTAACCATCTTGCATTTCAGTTACAAGTGTATTTATTGCTGTAACTTGGCCTGTTGTCGTCAAATGCTTGTTTCCATGGTGGTAGATATGTTAAATGCCATACTGTAAATGCCATACTGTAGAACATTCCAGACACAGAAATAACATCTCCTTCCAAACAAGCAGGTGACGGACCCTCCACCAGAAAAGTTACACAGTACACCTTTAAGTTACTGTGTGGCTCTATTCTGGTATTTAAAAGTTCGAGATTACTCTTAAAAACTGTTCAAGAATGGTAAATTTTTTAAATTTTCTCACATTGATTAGTATCTTTCTATAGAAAGATTAGATTAGAAAGAAAGACTAGATTCTCGATACTTTCAGCATCCCAGAATTGAACAATGTAAAGTCAGTAATTTTTAGTACTAGTTGTTGTGTTTTTTCCAAACCATCTAATTATGTATCGTATATCTTTCTTCTTCTAGAGCCAACCCAGATCTACAGATTTCTTCGCACCAGGAATTTAATCGCTGTGAGTATTTCTTTTTAAAATTTAATTATTGATTCCACAGAGACGTTACTGCTTTGCCTGGAATGTTCCATGGTATGACATGGTAAACATATCCATTTATAGCATTTATTCATTTATTCGTTACGGGTGTTTCTGTTGCTCAAAAATACATGAATTCCTTCTGTGAATAGAGATGACTCTCCACAGATCTGAATTGTAATGTGGCGTAGGGTGTAGTCTCCCTTGTGATGGATAGGGTTTAATCAATACTGTGGAACATTCTAAACAAAGCAATAACATTTCAATGGAGACAAGCAGTATGATGGACCCTCCCCTACAAATGGTACACTTTTAAAACAGTGTTGTATCCAGATTAAAATATATCCTTTATCTTTCTTTGCAGCCCATTTTCTTACACCGGACTTTGACTTATATGTCCCACAGAAACTCTAGAAACAACGCCAAAAGGTAAAACTCAAGATTCACTTTTAGTTACTTTGAACATGTGAAACAAGAGAGTGAAAACTGTCCTATAGCAGCAGAGGTAGTGACACTGAATGTATTATTAGTCAGTTTCCTTTGCAGTACATTACAGGTTGTTGTGAGTAGTTATAGTAGCAGTAGCAGGAGCAGCAGCAGCAGTAGTAGTACTAGTAGCAATAACAGTGCTAGTTGTTGTAGCATTAATTTTTGTGCTTCTGGTAGTTAGAGTTGTAGTGCAATGAGTAGTACTAATAGTTGGAGCTACTTGAAACTAATTGAAATATTTATTCACTTTTATTTTATATAACAACAGAGCCCATCAACAATAAATGGAATTCAATTTAACACAATATGTTACATGTCAGAATATGTCAGATTTACATATTAAAGTACATATAATAATGTCTACATAGACCATGATCCTTTGCTCCATTTCAGAAGTTGTGAGAATTCATCTTGTGACCAAATTGGCTCTTTTGAACGGTTCCTTAATGTGAACAGTTGGAACCGGATCTTTTTCTTTCTCATTTGTATGCATTTTTTACTGACTTGCGCTGGACCAACACAAGGCCAGTACAGAAGCAGAGCAGGCAACACAAGTAAGAAGGTTGTGCATAAGAAAACATGTCTGGAATCTTAGGGTGTTTTCACACCGACAGTATTTGGTGCGCACCAAACGGTCCATTCGAACCAAAAGTGGTTAGTTCGGTTCGTTTGCGTTGGTGTGAAAGCGTCAATCGGACTCGGACCCGAACCAAATCAAGCGGACCGAGACCGCAAAAAAGAGGTGGTCTCGGTTCGCTTGAATCCGCACCAAATGACCAACTTTGGTGCGGTTCCTCTGGTGTGAACGCGAACCCGGGTCCAAACCATAGACAGTATGGACAAACGGACTATTCCAAATGCATCATGGGAGGGACACGCGTCTCCTCTGCTTGAAATGACGCGCTGTACGACTCCAGCGCAGTAACAGATTGTTGTCCAGACGCAGCCGCGATTCATTTTCAAATCATTTTACCAACAAAGGCCAATACAGAGAATGTAATACACGAAGATCAGAGCAAGTATCAGTGTGCGAACGTGTGGCTCCAGAGTGAGTCAAAATTGGGGGTGCGTACCCCTGTTCGGGGCCTACATGCACAGAGACGACCCGGTGTTCCCCGTGATCACACAGCTGTTTTATGAGTTCATGGTGATAATTTGAGATGAGGACGGCCAGCGGTATTAACAGGAACATCGGTGTTGATAACTGGAGGTATCGCTGTTTTACCGGGGAAACAGACACGTCAATCGAACCAGTTTTGGTTCGTTTGCCGGTGTGAACGCGGACCACACTGGAGTGTATTTGCTACATAATAACAATTTTATTGCCTGGTGCGGACCAAATAATCGAACTAGTGGTGTGAAAACGACCTAGCGATTATTTGGTCTGCACCAGGTAAAACAGCGATACCTCCAGTTATCAACACCGATGTTCCTGTTAATACCACGGGCCGTCCTCATCTCAAATTATCACCATGAACTCATAAAACAGCAACATGTAGAACTTTGTACAAACTCACCGCATCAGCCCAGAGTTCGGGTAACAGCAGCAGCCAACAGTGCTCAAAGTAGCGCGCAGCTCCTCAGGACGGGGCTGGGGTCTGGTCCTTGGTCTTCTGTTACAAGCGCGTTGGTCAGATGGTCCGGAGGTTCTGTCCTCCATGTGCTGGTTCCAAACGGTGGCGAGCAAGACCAGTGCGCAATGACTGGGTCTGAGCGGGTACGTTCAGTCGTCTGTGCGCTGTTTCCGTGCGGGAAAAGCAAGAATGCGCTGTGGACTACAGGTCCGGTGCGCTGCTCTGGTTCTCCGCGCTCAAGAACCACGGCTGGTTCCGAGGTGGTGCAGCATCCGGACAGAAGCGTGAGTCCAATTTGGTTTGTTATATGTTGTTCTGAGCGTCCGTCCTCCGCGCATTTGGTTCTTCACGGGGAAAGCGCTTCCTCAGGTCGAGGCTCCCCGCTCCAGCTCCTCTGAGCCCGGACAGAACTGGAGCTGCCCCCGCTGGTTCGGGACTCTGGTTTGGATCTAGTCCGACTGTATTTCTCACTCTAGGCTAAAAACAGGGACTTTTTTAAGTTGTATCAATTGAATAGGCTATTGCCTATTGCCATAAAATTATTTGGTTAATTAAAGCCTAAAATAACAAATGTTGGTTGCTGTGTGATCACGGGGAACACCGGGTCGTCTCTGTGCGTGTAGGTCCCGAAGAGGGGTACGCACCCCCAATTTTGACTCACTCTGGAGCCACACATTCGCACACTGATACTTGCTCTGATCTTCGTGTATTGCATTCTCTGTATTGGCCATTGTTGGTAAAATGATTCAAAAATGAATTGCGGCTGCGTCTGGACAATAATCTGTTACTGCGCTGGAGTCGTACAGCGTGTCATTTCAGGCAGAGGAGACGCTTGTCCCTCCCATGATGCATTTGGAATAGTCCGTTTGTCCATACTGTCTATGGTTTGGACCCGGGTTCGCGTTCACACCAGAGGAACCTCACCAAAGTTGGTCATTTGGTGGATTCAAGCGAACCGAGACCACCTCTTTTTTGCGGTCTGAGAACGTAATACACGAAGATCAGAGCAAGTACGTGCAAACGTGTGGCTCCAGAGTGAGTCAAAATTGGGGGTGCGTACCCCTCTTCGGGACCTACACGCACAGAGAAGTCCCGGTGTTCCCCCGTGATCACGCAGCAACCAACATTTGTTATTTTAGGCTTTAATTAACCAAATAATTTCATGGCAATAGGCAATCGCCCATTCAATTGATACAACTTAAAAAAGTCCCTGTTTTTAGCCTAGTGTGAGAAATACAGTCGGACTAGATCCAAACCAGAGTCCCGAACCAGCGGGGGCAGCTCCAGTTCAGTCCGGGCTCAGAGGAGCTGGAGCGGGGAGCCTCGACCTGAGGAAGAACTTTCCCCGGGAAGAACCAAATGCGCCAAGGACGGACGCTCAGAACAACATACCAAACCAAACTGGACTCACGCTTCTGTCCGGATGCTGCACCACCTCGGAACCAGCCGTGGTTCTTGAGCGCGGAGGACCGGAGCAGCGCGCCCGGACCTGTAGTCCACAGCGCATTCTTGCTTTTACCGCACAGAAACAGCACGCAGACGACGGAACGTACCCGCTCAGACCCAGTCATTGCGCACTGGTCTTGCTCGCCACCGTTTGGAACCAGCACATGGAGGATGAAGCCTCCGGACCATCTGACCAACGAACTTGTAACAGAAGACCAAGGACCAGACCCCAGCCCCGTCCTGAGGAGCTGCACGCTACTTTGAGCACTGTTGGCTGCTGCTGTTACCCGAACTCTGGGCTGATGCGGTGAGTTTGTACAAAGTTCTACATGTTGCTGTTTTATGAGTTCATGGTGATAATTTGAGATGAGAACGGCCCGTGGTATTAACAGGAACATCGGTGTTGATAACTGGAGTATCGCTGTTTTACCGGGGGAAACAGAGACACGTCAATCGAACCAGTTTTGGTTTGTTTGCCGGTGTGAACGCGGACCACACTGGAGTGTATTTGCTACATAATAACAATTTTATTGCCTGGTGCGGACCAAATAATCGAACTAGCGGTGTGAAAACGACCTCGGTCCGCTTGATTTGGTTCGGGTCCGAGTCCGATTGACGCTTTCACACCAACGCAAACGAACCGAACTAACCACTTTTGGTTCGAATGGACCGTTTGGTGCGCACCAAATACTGTCGGTGTGAAAACACCCTTAATAACAGTTTTTAAATTATTATTATTGTAGTGCAACATTTTATTTCAAAGGGTAAACACACTCAGTTTGAACCATTTTAAAGGGCCCATATTATGCTATTTTCTCATCTATGGTATAATGTTGTTTCCACATCAAAAACAGACCTGGAGTTGTGTTTTGTTTCATTCACACGTATAACACAGTTTTTCCTCTCAAATGGGAAACACTCTGTTCCACTTTGTGATGTCATGTGTTAATATAACTCAAACTCAATGACTGTTCTAAGCACTTTTAAATCTTAGTTCTTTGAAATAAGTCTTGTCAAGACATATTTACAATTTTGTTAACCTCCACAAAATATTGCAATACCTAATGTACTGTGTGTTGTATATCATGAAAAAGATGTACAGAGAGATTTGGAAGTTGTATTAGTAGAACTAGTCTGAAGTGTTAAAAGCTTTGGTTCCTGGCACTACTGTTAGGACTCGCAGAATTTCAGATGTCAGTTGAGCTGTTTTGCATAATGACTCAGAGCACAGAGCACGTGCTGCTTGAGGTTTCATCTTGTGGCAGACTTTTCTGAATTTAAACATGAATGAAAAGACCGACTGAATGAACAATGTGCCATTATATTATTTCAGTTTTAAAGCTACAATATGTAATTTTTTGCCCCAATATAGACTAAAATAAAAATAAAAGCATGTTTATTAATAATAGTTTTATTTATTGCACTGAAAAACTTAGAAAAAACATGTGCCCTTACTCTGAGTGGGCTTGCATCTCTACAAACCTGACTTTTATTTGACCTCTTGCCTTTTTCCATAAACGTGCTGTTTCTTTAGCTATAATTTTCCACAGTATGGCATAAAATGTATCTTATCACCCTTGAGAATGTTCCAACGTATGGTTTTAAATTTGTTTCCATCAAGCATCAGCTGTGATTGTATCTGTGTAGCTGGGTCCAGTAGATGTTTCAAGCATAAAAATAGTGTTGTATCTATCTTCTTTTAGGAAAAACTGGAAGGTGAATGATTTTTTGTACAAAGTGGAGAAGACTCGAGGAGAACAGGAGAATTTGAGGTACTGCTTATTGTTTATTTAGAATAAGAATCTGCAGTAAACTCAAGCAGACCCACCGTTTTCCAAATAATACAAAAATTTAATTACCTTTCCTGTTTATTTTTTTCCAGTTTAAACTCTAATCTGCAGCTCACCTTCACTGGGTTCTTCCATAAAACGGGTGAGAATGGCCTGTCAATATGCTATGATAATTGTATGAAATAAAGAGTAAAATTTAAATTGAAATATACATATATTGGATCAAATTTGATGCTGCAAAAAAATCTGATTTAATAATAAGAATACAGCAATCACACAAGTAATGCTATTTTTGATCATTTAAATCAATACAATATTTTGAGTAAAAACGTATTGCCTATTTTGTCTAAGCAATGATATATTCAGTTGAACGTTTACTTGGTGATAATAGAAGAAGCAAAAATTGCCATTTGTCTGGTTTCTTTATAATACATCAGAGGAGAGAACTGGGCAGCATAAAAGCATTTTTGTTGATTTAAAGTTGCTCAAAATTTGTTCTTGCAGGACGGTCGTGTCAGGACAGTGAGAACGAACAGAACTCTGTGTCTTTGGAGGTGCTTCTTGTGAAAGTTTGCCACAAAAAGAGAAAGGTAATACTTCAAGACAAAGCTAAACTATTTACACATGATAAATTAGTTGTGCATTTTTCGAGCTTTGGAAAGAGATTGGACTAAAGCTGCGTTAAGACCATGGCATTGAGCGTCAGTCACCAGTTTGAGCGTTCAGGTCACAGGCATTAGACTTCAGAGTTGAAAAGGTTGAATTTTTGACCTTTGACATGCCACATCAACCAATGAGGGACGACTCTCCGGCGTTGTAGCAACGTCATTATCCAGAAGAAGGAGAAGAAAGCGAAAGACCCGGGAGCCAGTGATGAAACTGACATAATTCAGATGCATTTGAAGTTTGGCCACAGATCCAGACACGCTGCCACCAAGCTGTTTTTTTAAATAATAAATACACTAAACCCACACTCTCCTGCACTGCCATGGTTCACAAAGACACTGGGATAACCGGCACTGACAGACAGCAACAGATGTCTTGGACATGCATCATGGAGGCTGTGGATGTGATGGATGCATCTCTTCTCAAATGTAAAGGTGTTCAAATAGAGGTGTCTGCCACGGCCTGAACGCAACTTTACAGATGAAGGATACTGAATATATGGGTAGAACTTGAATGTTGACTTTGGAATTGCCAGGAATCAGGACAGCTAAAGGAAAACCAAGGAGACTACTGAATGTAGTGAAAGAAAACATGAAGTTGGTTGGTTTGGGAGAGAGGATCAGATGTAGCAGAGAATGCAGTGAATTCACTTCGAACTTTGAACCCAATAATTCTTTTTACCATCTTCTTCATCTATTTTTAGGATGTGAGTTGTCCAGTGAAGCAGTTCCCAGCGGGTAAAAAGTCCGTCCCCCTGAATCCAGACTATGGGATTCAGAGCCGTCAGACTGGAGCCTCCCTCACTGTTCCCAGCTCTGAGTTTGAACCCACAAACCAGCACACGGTCAAGTCCTACTCCCTGCTCTTCAGAGTCTGCTGCCCCAGCTTCAGACCTGCCCAGAACCACGGCCTGGCCAATGGGGATGCCCTCCACAGCAGAGGTCAGAGGTCACACAAGAGATTTCTTTTGGGTCACTAATGATAACACACGGCATTTTAATGGAACAATAATTTGAGTGAAATTCAATGGCTATAACATGTGCCCTTATTGTTTTTGTTAAAGGACCCATATTAGGTTTTTTTCAAATCTATGTTCTAATGTTTTTCCTCATCAGAAACATACCTGGAATTGTGTTTTGTTTCATTCACACATACACATCTTACATATTTAGTTCTTCTCTCAAACAGAAAATACTCCATGTTGTGATGTCATGTGGTAATATGGGAAGTGCACCACTGTGTTATAAAAATCCATACACCTTCACTAGACTCATTTGGCTCATTTCAGCCCAGGAATTTCCGATCTCTATTAAACAAAAGGTCGAAGGTAGCTGTTCAAAAATTAATGTTTCATGACATTACAAGGTGGAACAGAGCATTTTGAGCTTTGGAGTTATGACTTAAAGCTCACAAGAGTCAGTTTTGCATATAAAGATATACAACCACCAAATATAATCACAACCTGGTGCCAGTGTTAATTTTGTTTACTAAAAGTGATGGGTTTCAGATGACATCTCAACATTCTGTAGGCCAATAATATTTAACACAGATGGGGTGGTCAAAAGACTAAGACTAAATCTAAATCTTCTTTGTACAATACAGAAGAAAACATTTTTGCTTTAATTTAATAAAATGTAGTAGCAAAGTTGGGTGTTTTTCAGATTTCTCAGAGGAAGCAGTGAACAGGAAGCGGAGGAACTCTTCTCTCAAAGACGAGACAGAGACAACTTTTGTGGCTCAGATGACTGTCTTTGATAAAAACAGGTAAAAAAAAACTCAAACATGACTTATCTATACCCCAGTTATGAGGTTTGAACAGGTTTGAACATGTTAAACTCATGACTGGGGGCAAAATAGCTTTTACTGAGAACAACTTTAATGCTGGTTTATTCTTAATTTCAAAAACTCTTAATATGATGGCCAAGTTGTTGGTTATAATTTGACTGGATAATAGTCTTGAGAACCAAAACACCACAAAGCAGAATGAGCCTCACATGAGTACTATAAGCACTTAACCTAAAAGAAAAGAGGAAAACCTTATCTGATTTGCCACTACCTAAAGTCCATCCTCTGCAGCAGTCATGAATTAGTGCTAGTGCAGCCTCTGCAGCTGCACTAGCACATGAGGCTTGTCTATAAATAAGGAAAGAAGAAAACTTAGAGCACACATACATATGTACATACTTATCTGGTTGGGTTAAGGCCTTTACCTTAACCTGTGATACTGATTACAGTATCTTTTCTAAGTGTAGGTTAAATAGAAGTTCCTTAAATGTTCACATCTGTGTTGAAGGCGGCTGCAGCTTCTGGACGGGGAGTACGAGGTGTCTCTGCAGGAGGTGGAGGAGAGTCCCATCTGCAAAAAGAGGGCGACATGGGAGACCACTGTGGATGGAAAGGTGTGTGTTATGGGTTCTTATTTTTAAGGTAGAACTATTAATGGGCAATATGCCAAAAATCTATGTCAAAATTGGCTTAAACTGGGGAAACTAAGTAATCACACTGCAACTGCAAATTAAGCTATTAATACCTGAATAAAAGCCTAAGCAATAAAAGTCTTTAAACCTGGCCTGGTTAGTACCTGGATGGGAATTCCAGGTGCCACAGTGGGGTGCCTGTAACAAAATGTCATTGTGTCCTTAGGCAAGGCACTTGCCTGTGTTTGTGAGTGATGATGGTGGTCGAAGGGGCCAATGGCACAGACTGGCAGCTTTTCTTCCATCAGTCTGCCCCAGGGCAGCTGTGGCTGCAATAGTAGCTTACCTCTGAGTGTAGAGTGAATGAATAATGCACTGTAAAGCACTTTGGGTGTCTTGAAAGGTGCTGTATAAATCCAATAATTAATTCATAAAAAAACTGGATCACAACAAAAAGAATGTTCACACTTTGCTGTCACTCCAGCGGTCACTCAGAGTATGATAGAGAAAGTGTCTGTGTAGAACTACATTAAACAGGAAATAAGTGAAACGCCGTATGATGATATGATGATAAAATATTATAATAAAATGTCAGAGTATAAGATCAGGATTCCAGGATTTGATTTTTTTCACCCATCCATGATTTGAACTGAATCTAACTGTAATATTTTCCCCCTACAGCGTTTGCCTCCATTTGAAAACTTCTCTCAGGGTCCCACTCTTCAGTTCACTCTTCGTTGGACCAATGACACCTCAGAGACTCCCCCCACCCCCACTGCAAAACCTCTGTCCACTCGCAACACAGACACCAACCAAGAAGTCAACCAGGAAGTGACCTTGGAAATGACCCCAGACATCACCCATGAAACTAAAACAATAGCATCACCTACGCAAGGTGAAGAGTCTGTGGTGCTTTTATGATAAAGGATTTTGTATAACAGCAAAAAAAGGCATTATCAGTGTTAATATCTCTTTGTAATTAGAAAATAAATACAGCCAAAAATGTCTTAAAAGTAAAGATGAAATACAATTAAACAAAACATTTTCAGGAGCCTGTGATCATTACAAGCATTCACGGTTCTGTTTAGGTGTTTATTTTCAGCATAAAGAAGAAAGGGTCTAACTGAAACTGTTAGCTAGTGCTAGTTAGTGAGTGTAATGTTATTTGAGAGACTTGTTTAACAGCACAAACCAGCTCATCTGTTGTAGTTCCCGTTAAGTCAGTTCTTTATGGTTGAATCATGTTAAGACAAAACTCCAACTGGAAGCTTCAGACAGAGCAGTGCTTTCAGTTAGCATTACATCCCCAGGGATTGTTGATGACATCAGCTGCACCGTATCAATTTATTATTATTATCTTTCCTTGTTTTTAGCTGTTAAAGAGACTGTAAACACAGATGCACAAATGAAAAAAGAGCTGGTCTCATCTGAACCACGACAGAAACTACGCATCTTCTACCAGGTAAGAGTCACTTGGGCTCGAAGGTTATGGGATTATTTAGGGACTTTAGTTCACCCTGTTGGAACATGGAAAGCCAAGATTCAGAATGTAATTGGAAGCACAAATTCAATTCAGTTCAAAAAAAGTTGGTCTAATAGGTTTGTGTGTTCAGTTCCAGTACAACCACAACACTCGTCAGCAGACTGAAGCCAGAGACGACCTGCACTGCCCCTGGTGCACCATCAACTGTAGGAAACTCTACAGCCTCCTCAAGCACCTCAAACTGTCACACTCACGTTTCATATTCAACTATGTGGTAAGGATTTGTACTACTATTATACCTCTGTTTCTAATGCTACTGTTATTATGCTTTATATTCAACTATGTGTTAAGGATGTGTACTAGTACTACTACTGCTGCTGCTGCTGTTCCTTACTATTCTTTTCTCTCTCCTCAGCCTCACCCTAAAGGAGCTCGGATTGAAGTGTCCATTAACGACTGTTACGATGGCTCTTACGCTGGAAACCCTCAAGACGTGCACAGTCAGCCCGGATTCGCCTTCAGCCGGAACGGACCAGTCAAACGCACTGCCGTCACTCACCTCCTCGTCTGCAGGTCTGAAACCTCTTCTACACAATATAACTTTAGAGTAGAACTTTAGCAGATAGGAGTGTTTCTTGGACAGTTAAGAACAGTTCAGACTGCATGCGGTACAGCTCTGGTCCGGTGGCTGTGAGTATTTAGTTTTGGATGGATTCTATTTTTGCCAGAGGCCAGAGCAGCCGCAGCCTTTTTGCTTAATAAATAAATAGTTATCGCCCAAACACCTGGTCCCTGTGCAGCCTTAAAAGCCAGTGACTGTAACAGCACAGCAGAACTCGGCTCTGTGAGTGTCACAGCAGTAAGACTTGTCCCACAGTGAGGTGCACCTGGACCGGTTGCAGTCTATGCCCAGGGCAAATTGTGTAAAAAGGTTTCAGTTCCAGGATCAGAGAGAGATACAGAGAGATCCCTTATTGATCCCAAGGGAAATTCATGTTTTGCAGCAGCATTTGCTCTTCTCAGTGGCCTTTGTGTCTCAATCAAAGGTCTTAGTGCAGTTTAATGAGGACTGGTCAGGGAGGGTCAGCAGATCCTGTGGAAGAGCCAAAAGTGTCCCCCCTCTGTGTCCTGCAGCATCACAGCAGTGTCCACGGGGAGCCAGGTGAACACAACTGAAAAGACCTTACTCTTACTCTGCTCTAGTGTTTTGGTTGGTGATGGTGATAAAATGATCCATTCCCTCAAAGTGTTTCCTCTGGAAGGTCTTGGTCAGGTTCACATACAAAAGTGAGATAACACACATGTTTTGGACATGCTCTTCTTGAGCTCCTCTGGGCCCTGAAGCTGGGATGAAACTAATGCATCCAATGAGCGATTGCCTCCATTGTGTCGATGACATGTGTGGACTCAGCCTGTTAAGCACTTAAGTTGCTATGGTTAATTAAGCAAACCTGTTGGTAAAGGAGGCTTATGAATAATTGTGAACTGTGCCTCAGTTTTTTCACGTTTTGCATATTTTCTTTACACTTTGTCGCAGCCTTTAAGTTTTAACTCCCTCCTCCCCTGTGTGTTTCAGACCGCGGAGGTTAAAGCCGAGTCTGTCCGAGTTCCTGGAGTCTGAGGACGGAGAGCGGGACCAGACCAGGACCTACATCAGTGGACACAACAGACTGTATTTCCACAGTGACTGCTGCATGCCCCTTCGAGCGCAGGAGATGGACAGAGACAGTGAGGACGAGAGGGACCCCGACTGGCTCAAGGAAAAGACTATCAAGGTACAGCAATGTTCAGGCCTGGTTTGATCCCATTTAAAGGTACATTGTGTAACTTTTTTGGTGGAGGGTCTTTGGTCTGGTTTGGTGTCCATGAAG
Source organism: Boleophthalmus pectinirostris (assembly GCF_026225935.1). NCBI lineage: Eukaryota > Metazoa > Chordata > Actinopteri > Gobiiformes > Gobiidae > Boleophthalmus > Boleophthalmus pectinirostris. The sequence continues at coordinate 469,072 of NW_026571115.1, read as the reverse complement.
ATATAAAAGTTTAATACCATATTGTGAAATATTCCAGACAAAGTTACAAGTCAGATCTGTGGAGAGGCGACCCCGCTCACAGTCAGAATGCCTGTTTTTCTAGGAATTTTTATCTATAAATCCACCTGTAATTTAATAAATGTAAGGTAGAGCTGTTTAATGTCATACTGTGAGACATTTCAGAGAGAGCAATGACATATCCATAGAATCAAGCAGGTGACAGGCCCCCAACCAAAAAAGTTACACAGTGCACCTTTAAGTAGTCAAAATCTCACCAAAACACTAGTTGATCTCCACAGCACAATGGAGTAAAGTAACAGTATTTTTATTTTTGCAGCAAATTGAAGATTTCACAGACGTCAACGAAGGAGAGAAAGAAATCATGAAGCTCTGGAACCTCCACGTCATGAAACACGGGTCAGTGAAAAGAATAGAACAGAAATGATGTTAACTGCTGCACTACTCACAGCTAGTAGGTAAAAAAAAAGATGCATTAAGTAGCTCGGGGTCTCCAACCTGTAGCCCTCCACCCTCTCCCTAAGGGATTTTTTGAATTGTACGCAAGAATAACAGAAATTGTATTAATTACCATTGTAAATCTATCGGTTTGATGCCTTACATTGTGCATTAATAAATGGATAAAGGTTTGTTTCAGAGGCATGGAACTGTACAACATTTAAAGCTCGCCGTGACTCGCAAACTGAAATTCTTACAACTGCTAATCTGAGTAGCTTTCTGGCATTTTCATTTTGTACAGGTAGCTCACTGGAGGAAAAAGGGTGAGACCTTTATGTAGCTTTTCTGGTAGAAGATCTGCCATATGCTTGCCTCCTGCCTTTTTTCATTACATTTATTGTTAAAAAGTACCTTAAAAACATGCATTCTGATTGCAGGTTGCCACTCCACAGATCTGACCTTTAACTTGGCCTGGTGTCGTCACCTGTTTGTCTCCAGGAACTGAAAAAGCAAACCTTTTATACAAAATCTACTTTTCAGAGCTTTTAACCATATTACATCATGGAAATGTTATTGCTTTGTCTAGAATGTTTCACAGTATTGATTAAACTTTCTTTCTATCAGGAAGGAGACAAGCAGGTTACAGCACTATGCTACATTACAGTTCAGGTCTGTGGAGAAGCGCCCCTTTTCATAGAAGGAATTATTCATTACAAATATTTCTATTACTAAAAAATGTAAGAAGTGCTAGATGGAAATATTTAATCTCATAAAATGGAACATTTCTGGGAAAACAGTAACATCTCCATGGAGACAAGCAGGTAGTGAAGGTGCTGCCAGAAAAGTTATGCAGTGCACCTTTACATTTAAAAAGCAGTAATAGTAGGAATGGGACAAGATCTCGCAAGACAAAATTGCGACATAAAAAAAATTGAGTCAAGTACATTTTTTGAGAGGCTGTAGTCCCCAAAATCACTGCTACAATGACAGCAAAAATATAAAATAAAGTAAATAAAAAATGGTGAGGTAAAGAATGTCAAAATCTCATCTTGTGTGATTTGCAGGTTTATCGCTGATAACCAGATGAACACCGCGTGCCTTCTTTTCGCCGATCTCCACGGGCCGTACATCGCCCAGAACGATTTGTGCCGAAACTTCCTCCTCCACCTGGTCAGCATGCACGACTTCAATCTCATCACCACGGCAACCATCGACACCGCCATGTCCAAACTACGGGACGTTCAGAAACTGCAAAAACCCAAACCTGAGTGCGGGAGTGCCAATGCGGAGGAGGAAGACGAGGAGGAAGAGGAGGACTGGGAGACAGCTGCCGAATCACAACCGGATAACGAGTCGGAAGAGTTCAAAAACTGCTCGGAAACGATGAACGGAGCAGAGGCGGAAGACGCGAGATGAAAATTTACAGGAAAAAAACTTGAACTGTCACTTGTAAAACTTGAATATTTGAATGTTAAATGCTCTGCCTTAAAATGAGTGGAATTACATGGATCAAAGTGGCACGATTATGAAGTTTTTTTACTTTTTTTTTTTTAATTGTCAGAAAATATAGTTGGACCTTTGGGTTACAAAACATCTTAAATTATGAGGTACTCCTGACCAAGATTCTGTTTGAAAATCTGGACAAAGTAGGGTTGCAAATACTAAATACTAGTACATAGCTCTGTGTCTCCGACCCAAAGTGCACTCACAAGACTACACCAGCAGGGGGACTATTTATGCAGAAAAAAGCACTAGTAAATAATGTATTTATATAAAGACAGATTCAACTTGTGATGTCATGAGTTTAAGCTGCCTTTTTACATAGAAACTCCAGCTAACTCACTCACTTCTCCTTTTGGCTCTTGTCCCTTATAAATTCCTAACATCTAAATAAAATGATTAGTCAACTAAAGCTATTCAAGAAAGGTTAATTTCTGTCCTGTGAATGTGAAGTTTTTAGTATCGATACTTCCTCTAATGAGTATCTAGTTTCAATACTAGTTCTAGTATTGGTTTGGGTCTGATTTTCAATACTTTTGACAACCCGAGCAGTCGTTGGCCTTCTGTTGCATCTCTAAAATTTACTTTTACTATTCCATAAATTGAAAATATAACTAATTGTAAAAGTAAAGTACATGTTCTATTAAATGAATTCAAAATATTTCTTTACTGTAAACTTACAGGTGCACTGTGTAACATTTCTGGTAAGGAGTCTGCCACAAGCTTGTTTCCATGGAGATATTGTCGCTTTGCCTCGAAGTTTCACAGTATGGCATTGAACTCATCTGTGTTGCTTTTATTAATTTACAGATGTTTTACTGCTCAAAAATACTACGAAAAACATCCACACATCTGACGCATAACTTGGCCTGGAGGCGTTGCAAGCTTGTCTCCGTGGAAACAGATACGTTGTAATGCCATGCTGTTAAACATTTTAGACAAAGCAATAACGTTTCCATGGAGACAAGCAGGTGGCGGACCCTCTATCAGAAAGTTACACAGTGCAGCTTTAATGAGATTGTCTTCAGTGAGGGCAAATTTTTTTCAGAATTTTAGTACTAGTATTAATTTTACTGAGCTAATTTTCTAATATTTATTAAAACTTAAATCAGCTGAGGACCCTATACACCATTGTAGAATACATTTTTATTTAAGTCTTATATTTTCCTGTAAATTACCACGATCGTGACACTTGGGTCCATGTAAAACCACCTCCACGTCTCGACCAAGAAGTGTAAATAAAAAAGACTAGACTTTTTCATTCATTGTTGCGCATAGATCTAGAAACCAAAGTTGTTTTTTTCTACCAACTTCCAAATGTCTACTTATTTATAATGGTGCCACCACCCATCTCCCATCAATTCAAGTTTTGCCATTTCTCTTCAACTCAAACCTTAAATGTTTTAGTTTCATCATTTGTAACTGTGTAAATGTCAAATAGAAACTATAGAAATCTGCTGCGCCAATTTTTAATAATTTGATCCATATCTTTTTGTGAAATTCAGTGATATTATGAAATTTTGTTTTGCAAATATTCAATTATGTTTTGGTGTTCACGCGATTTCATGAAGCTACAGATTTAAGCACAATTGTATTTTTCTTTTCAGGCAGCAAAATTTTCTACTCGGTGCTGGATATTTTTGGTAATTATTGCTGTAAAAAATACAAAAATGTGACATGTTTAAATGTAAACAGTCAACCATTAAAGTTTAAAAACTACTGGGAAGTTGTTGCTTTAAATTTAATCTTTGACCAAAATTTTTCAAAATTATGCATTTCTATGTGTTCAAAGGCTAGAGTAGGTTTTGTTGAAGTAGCATGAATGTTACAGGGATATTTGACTTCTATGGGGTACTAACTGTTAACATATAACATATTTAGATCACCATGCTACCTTTTACTGATTTGAAAATGCTATATTTACAGAAAACACTGCATTTTTCATAATTTTCTGTTTTGTCACTCCCCCTTCAGAGTGTGTTTTTCCCTCATCAAAACCATGCCTGAAGACGTTTTAGATGTCATCCATGCACTTTTGAGTAATATTGCAATATCTCCCGGGTCCTATTCAAAACTGTCCAATGCTTTGCCCACAAGCCTACGGCACCCACACTCCCACACGACAATTCTCCATAAATATACACAAACATGATTACAAGTCTGTACATAACAGTTTGACAAATCTGACATGATAGTTTGATTAACATTAAAAGGGACATTCCAGAGTTTTGGACAAAGGACCTCATTTCCTAGTGAACCAGAGTGTTGGAGGAGGTGTTGTGGAGACACTTTTTAAAATATTCCATCCAGTCCTTGTATTTGCAGAGGTTGCTGGTGCTAGGCTAGTGCATGTCAATGGCCATAGTTAGCCTGCCACTAAAAACAGTCTTACCCACTCCACAAAACACCAGAAAACAAATCTATTATTACACCAGACTGTCCATGTGAATGTTTTAATAGAATAATGTTTGAAATAAAACTAACCTTGCATCGCATGAATCGTCACATGTTGAGGGACTATTTTTTTCAGTAGCAGCGGAATTTTAGTTTGCCGGTAAGATAGGTGCTAGGTGATATCAGTCTGCCACTGCCAAACTTTTCTTTCAGGAATTACAACTCGCTGCTGCTGCTCAGACATAAATCCTTCAAATGCAAGGTTGGTTTTACTTCTAAAATTATTCTGTCAACAAAGACATTTACATCAACAGTCTGGCATGATAATAAATTACTTCGGGTGTTTTGTGGAGTGGGTAAGACTGTTTTTAGTGGCAGGCTAACTATGGCCATTGACATGCACTAGCCTAGCACCAGCGACCTCTGCAAATACAAGGACTGGATGGAATATTTTTTAAAAGTGTCTCCAACACTCTGGCTAACTAAGGCCTTATGTCCAAAATCCCAAAGTGTCCCTTTAACTAGTTAACTGTAAGGACGGTTCGAATAGGGCCCAGGAGAGATTGAGAAATCACTCAAACGTGCATGGATGACATCTAAAACCTCCTCAGGCATGTTTTTAATGACGGAACGTTATAACATGATAGAAAGCCTAAAAGGAATTATTTTTGCATAATAACCCTCTTTAAACTTTCAAAAGTAGAAAAAAATAGATAAGATTTTAGTTAATTTTATGCATTTCTTTTTATTTAGAGTGACTTGTGATATCTTTTTTCTGCAGAATTTTCCAGCTTGAGGAAAAACTTCATGTGATCTTCCATCTTATTGTAACGGCAGGATCAAGTACATCATTTCTCCATTGAAAACCCCTATCCGCTTGATCCTGGACTCTGGGATGAGTTCGGGAAAAGGAAAGACCCATGGAGCTGGAGGCGGATTGGCCAGGTTTGGGACAAGGTATCCTTCGGCTCTCAAGATGTGGTCGTTGTGGTAACCGGGTTGTGTCTGTTGCTGGCTTCCCAACCATTGCTGTGTCTGATTCTGATTTTGCATTCCTCGGACGGTCTTCTGGCATTGTATTTTCGGGCCGATTTGAGGCTGGCTGTGTTGCTGAACGTGGTTGGACGCTGGCTGGGGTCTGTGCTGATCGACCAATAACTGAGGGTGTTGTTGAGCAGCTACTTCCGGGATACCAACTGCAGCGGAGAGGCCTGTAGCTCGGTAAGGCCGCTGTGGCATGTAATGCTGGTGAAGAGGGCACCGCCACGCTATTGGCTGATTCCCCATTGTGTTCACTTGACTCTGCGCTGGATTCTGATTGGCCGCGATGCTGATGGACCAATGGCTGCTGACGCAACGTCCCCTTGACAGCGGGGGAACATCGATTGAGACATGAGTTGGTCGTAGTTGACGACGGGACCAGGCCCAAATTGTGGGGTGGCAAGTGGTGGTTGAAGCTGGTTCGTGATTGGCTGAGGAGCTTGCGGATGGCTGCAGGTTTTGTTGATTTTCTCGATTTTCTTGATCGTCACAGACCGGTGGGTTTTGATATTGCACGTTCTCCTGGTTCTGAGCGGCCAATAACAGCAGTCGTTCTTCAGTTTGCTGAATTTCATGAGTCAATGGCGGTACATTTTGCTGGTCCTGTAGGTTTTGAAGTACATTTTGTTGGTTTTGCATAGGTTGTCCACTCACGGGTTCACTGCGTAGCTCATGGGTGTTCATCAAAATAGCCTCATCCTGGAATTTCGCTTCATTTCCGTCATCTATTTTTGCTTTCTTCGTCTTTGTCTTCTTCATCTCGCCACTTGGTTCTAGTTCGATTTCCAGCGTTCTTGGGCGTTTTTGCAATGAGGAGTCTTCTGAGAAAGTTCTTACAAAAATCTCCATCAACTCATCTGACTCACCAAAGTCAATTTTATCAAAGAAATCCATTTTCAACCACCACTTTTTGAGTGGAGCAGAGAGAAGCTTGTCAGCCTGTGGCCAGTGTCCTTGAATTTGGATCAAAACAACCAATCAGATGTAAATAAGAAACTAGGGAGATCGTTGTCAGGGTAACCTATAGTAAAGAGGTTTGTTTTTTTTTTCTCTTTTATTTGAAATCAATACTGGCAATACAAAATACATTCAGTTATATTACCAAATAAATGTCTAAATGTGAGTTAAGAAGTCTCCTTTTGAACTCCTTCCTGATTTGCGAGGACCCATGAAAATATTATATCTTTTCTCCATTCAAAAGATGTAATATTTTTTATTTTTAATCGGTTAGTTGCTACGACCACGGAGGACGGTTGCCATAGAGCGAAACCCATAGATAAAGATTTCACTGACGTAATTTTATTTTTATTATCAGACAAAGCTTTTTTTTTGCTTTTTATTTGGTCATTCTTGTCTGAGGGAATATTGTTTTCACAGACTCAGAAACATTATTATTATTACGTTATTTAAAGGTGCACTATGTAACTTTTTGGTTGGGGGTCTATCACCTGCGTGTTTCTATGGACATGTCACTGCTCTGCCTGGTATTTCCACAGTATGACATTAAACACCTCTACCTTAGATTTATTCACAGGTGGTTTTATAGCTCAAAAATGCCAAGAAAAAGAGGCTGTGAGTGGGGTCACCTCCCCACAGATCCAACCTGTAACTTGGTGGTTTGGTCTCCGTGAAGATGCCATACTATGAAATATTCCAGGCAAAGCAACATTATTTAGCGGACCCTCCACCAGAAAACTTACACAATGCACCTTTAAGGAGAGAAAGGCTCTGTTCAACTGTGTCTGATCAAAAAGTCTTTGCTCCCCACATTAAGTCACTCCCCCTTCAGAGCGCTATTACAAATCAGAGTGCATCCTGCTAGTGAAGTTGTCAAGTACAGTTCTGTATCATGTTTTTGTGTATTTATGGAGAATTGTGAAAAATCCTACAACTAACAATAACCAGGGTTTGAATAGGCCCCAGGAGAGATCGCTAAATTACTCAAACATGCATGTATGAAATCTAAAATCAATTCAATTGTGTTTTTAATGAGGGAACAATATTATAACACGGTAGAAAGCTAAAGAATAAAATGCATAATACCCCCTCTTTAAATCCTTTCAACTGACATCACTCTTGTCTTTGAGGCAGAAGAACACCGCTTTCTGAAGCTACTGTGAAAATAATAATTAGTTTTGTTTATTCATACTGAGATAACATGTTGAACTTTGTGCCAGTTTTTGTTTCACGTGGATAGACCCAGTAATTACAGAGATATTAACCGTAAACCAGGTCAACATCTAGAGAGATAGTCTACTACAATAAATGACCACAAAGAATTGTCACATGATCCCGTTTTTTATTATTAACAGCATCAACACTTTGTAAACCCAACTCCACAAAACCCAACGTCCTGCTACAACAACACAGATGAATACTGCCAGATTATCTTTGCACAGAACACTTAAAGGTCCTATATTACGCAAAACTACTCTTATGAGCTTATAATGTTGTTACCTCCTCAAAAACAGACCTGAAGTTGTGTTTTGTTGTATTTTGTTTCAATCTGTCTGCATCTGTCCGCCTTATGATGTCATGAAGTGGCCTAAATATGCAGGGTGAATGAAACAAAACACAACTCCAGGTCTGTTTGTGATGGAGGAAACAACATTATAACACAGATCAGAAAACAGCGTAATATGGGTCCTTTACAAACAGAGTAACAGTGTAATCATTGTCATAGGCTCAAGTCTCCTCGATGTTAAATATTCAAAAAACTAAATCTAGAATAACTGTGTAACTTAAAGCTCCTATATTATGCATTATTGTAACATTTGTCTTTCACGTTTAACTTAAAGCACTGTGTAACTTTTCTAATGTCTCCATGGAGATGTTAAAGCTTGTTTGGAATGTTCAGCAGTACGGCATTGCTCTATCTTGGATCTATTCCATTTTCCTGCTGTAAATATACTTTTTTTTTTTTTACTTTAAAAACACGCCTTCTAATTGTGTGCGGACTCGCCTCTCCACAGATCTGACTTTGAAACAAAACTTGTTTTTAAGGAGAGAAAAAAAGATTATCACTTGATTGTAAATACGCAGTGTAAATGTTCTAATAGGGGGTACGCCACCAGCAGGAGGTGTTATTTCTTTGCTTAGAAGGTTCCACATTACGCTTATCTAGATCTCCATGGAGACGAGCAGGAATCACAAGTAGGCCAGGTTACATGTTAGGGGAAAAAAACTTAATGAATAACCACTAGACAGATACCTTTAATGCCATACTGTAGTGCGAAACATTCCAGACAAAGTAAGTACATCTACTTGGAGATATGGAGGTGGAATTCGTGTACCTCCACAACCAAAAATAAAAGTTCCGTGGTGTAGCTTTAAAACCCACGAAAAACCTACATAGCGTAATATAGGAGCTTCAAACTGTATCTTCACAGTGATGTAAGAAATAAAAGGCTAGGAAGAGGCAGTGGCTGTAAGAAATGACACCAAACAAGCTAAAACTAGATATTTAAAAAACAAAATTACATGAAGGCACCAAATGTTTCCTCAGCATTGTTCATGTACAAATAAAAAGGCTAGTTTTTAAATAAGAAAATACATTAGGTTGTATTTCTAGTACCGCCTTCTGCAGAAGCTACATCTGAAATGAGTGGCTGAAATGGAGACACTGAATTGAGAATTTGAACCTTGTATTTCTGAGCCTGAGGTCTTGGTCCACTTTTTGGTGAAGAGTCCTGTGCTGCTTTCAAGTTTTCCTCTGAGGTCGGAGTTTGCAAAGCTGAGAATTACAGTTGACAGTGAATTAAGGTTGCAAGGTTATTGGAAAATATCTAATTCAGATTTTTTGTGATTCAATTCAGTTGTATTTTTGCATAACCCTAAACCATGACAGAATCAGAATTTTTCACAATGATGTTTAGAAGTGCTTTTCACAGTTTAAAGGGCAGTTTTTTGCTGTCACGGTAATGCTAAGCAACAACTAGCATGCCAACTGGGCCATTCCTGGATTGTTGGAAAATAAAATGCTGTATTTGTAATTAGATGCAGACAGTACACAGACTTATTTTGACTTTGTACTGGGGCAAAACAGATTTTGCTCAAAATACATGGAAAGAAATTGGCTAAAGTTTCTTTAATACACAAAAATTTGTCCAAAATGGAGGGACAATATTACAAGCATGTCCTTCATTTAAATTAACCTATTCCAATATAATACTGAAATGCAAGAGAAAACTGATTTCCGACCTCTGAGGAGCACTTGAACTTAGCACAGGTCTAATACACCAGCACTTTCCAGCCGGAGTGAGCGAAGGAGCAGCCGAAAAAGAGCGCGTCCAGGCTGTGCTCCACCAGCCAATCAAAGACCACTTCCCTGTTCCCTGAGCCAATCGTAACGCGCAGTTTGGCCACACTCGCCCCGTCGCCGTGGAGACCGGGCTGGACGCTGACCACCTCCATGTCGAAGGTCACGGCCGCGCCCAGAACCAGCGCCGGCAGCTGATTGGTCATCTCTTTACCGTTAACGAACACTGCACCTGGAATGAGAGAGAGAGAAGGCAGATATTTAACATTTTGTTAATTGTAAGCAGAAATATTGATGATATGTGTGACCCAGAGTAGGAATTATGGTAATTACAGAAACAGAACATTGGGCAGAGACGGGGGTTACATGGAAAATGAAGTTTTTGGAGCACTTCCTGAGGATAAGACAGGCCTCTACTCTCATACGCCCCCTCCACACTAGTACATATTTGAGTCGTTTTCATTGGGGATGCAGTGGTCGTCCACACCAATTGAAAACGGCTCCAGAGACGGAACGATCTGGTGCCGCCAGCTCCCACAAATTCATCTGAGTATGGATCTGATCCGGTACTGTGTGGACACCTGAAAACGCTGATACGCTGACGTAGGTGTATCCGCCGCAAAGTAATTCACCTCCAAAATGTTAAGAGGCTAGAATATATGTCCATTCATATATACCGTCTATGCATATGACCTGCAGACGTATAATCTCTGAAAAGTTTAACATGAACCTCCAAGACGACAGAAGTACAGAACAGACTCACCATCAGCAGAACATCCCTCTGTCACAGAAGAACACTCATATTCCACTGAGTCATGTCCTTTAGTCTGACAGAAGCTGAACTGCATCAGAGCACAATAACAAGTTGTTTTTTGAGCGCTCAGTTTATGCAAATGAGCCATGCGGTTTTAAGTTTAATTTCTGTAAAACTTAAACAAATATTCTCAGAGCTGTGTGGATAGGGAAGGCTTGCAGACACAGAAATGACGTGTCTGGACGCAGACTGTTTCAACAGTGATATGGTGATTAATTTCAGTGTAAACATAACCATAATTTTTGAAGGTGCACTAGGCAACCTTTCTGATGAAAGATCTGCCACCTGCTTGTCTCCATAGAGATGTTATCGCTTTGCCTGGAATGTTCCCTGGTATGACATTAAACATATCCATCTAGCATTTATTCATTACGGGTGTTTTTATTGCGCAAAATACAATACAGTAATTCCTTTTGTGAATAGGGGCGACTCTTCATAAATGTGAACTGTAATGTAGCGTACTCCTGTAACCTGCTTTTCTCTCTCATGATAAATAGGTTTAATCTATACCGTGGAACATTCCCGACAAAGCAACAACATTTCCATGGAGACAAGCACCTCTAGATCTAAATTAATCTAAGCTTTAAACCTTTAAATCCAGGCTCAAACCAGTTCTGTACATATGACTACAAGGGTTTTATTCTGTACTCTTGTCTTAATGTTTTTATTATGCTTTACAAATAAACTTGCCTAAAGCCAGATAATACCGGATTAGTCCAACTCAAATATGCACCAGTCAAGTAAAGTACAACTCAGAGAAAGCCAACATTGAGGGACGACAACAACAATGCTGATTTTTCATAATATGTCCCATTAAATGAATGCGTTCCCCCCTTCTTTGAGAGTTATACCGTTGGTGGATATGCACACGGCCTGGTCCCTCTGCAGAGACTCCTCTCCTCGGCTGTTGTCCACACAGACCCCCAGACTGTCCCTGTGGTCCAGCGCCCCCACAGCACTGATCCTGAACACAAACATCAACAAAACACATACACTTTATTATTATTTATTCAATCACTTCAATAGCAGCTCAGTGGTTAGAGCAGTGGTCCCCCAACTTGATGGTCGGGGGAACATTTCGAGGCAGGACACTTCGCCCGCATTGCCTAGTATGAATCTGGTGTGTTTGTTGTTGAACCTTATCTTTATTTGTTAGAGACTGTCTCCAAAAACTTGACATATTAATAATCTTGTGGCTTCAAGACCTTTCAACTGACAACAATCACGTCTTTGGGGTTGAACAATGGCACCACATTTTGAAGCTCTTATAAATACAATTCACTGTATTTATTTTCTACAGGCAGAGAAGAAGAGCTAAACTTTGTGTGTCTTTTTTTTTGGGGATAGGCCCAGTAATTACAGAGCTATGAACCATAAACCAGTCCCACCATAGAATTGTGACCTGTCCTCCAGCTCATTTTAAACTATAGGGATTCTACAATGTTGTGAAGTAACGTAAATGCTATATATTCATTAAATAAATAAATAAATGTGTGTGTGTGTTTTTTGTCTCTAGAGCAGTGTAGTCCATACTTGAAGGTGAGGGTCTGCCCACAGAAGTAGGTGGGGGCTCTGGAGTACAGGACACAGCAGCGGGACACTGAGTCATTTCTGAGGGCGATGTTCCTCCTGGAGCTCAGCACATACCCCTCTGTCCCAGGACACCACTCTGTGAGAGAGAAAGAGACAGTGAGAGGGTTTAGGGGAGCAATCAGAAAGAAAGGACATCTCTAGGGAGGTATCTGACTATGAGTAATCCAAACTGAACTTGAACATTCACTGTATGAGTAACGAGAATATCATCCATAAACTGCAACACTGTGAACACAACCCTCCTCTCTCACCCTAATTTAACATGTAAAACAGGTGGTTTTGCTTTTCTTCACATTTGAAAGCAACATTCACATGATGTTTTTTTTTTTATTCCGAATTAATTGTTCTGAATTAAATAGTTCAGAATTAAAATATTCTCCTTTGAGATTACATGGCAATAATAATTCCAAATTGAGGTTTACATGGAAAACACGTTAAATTGCCTTTATTTAATTCTGCTTAACGTCTGGGGGTGGGGAAGAGTTCTGATTGGACACGGACACCAAGGCATTTACGTCTACTGGAAGAAAACACACACTTCAGCTGCTACCGGCTTTTTTGTCATCTCAGTTTGTCATTACGCCACGGACACAAACATGATAGAAAGTTTTTCCGCGTTTTTTCCGATAATAATTGTGCAGCAGCTGAAGAATTCTCTCATCACGTGTTACGTCTGTCAGCTGAGGAGAAGAAGGGAAAAGTGTCAGAGAAGGGAGGAAGAAGACAAACTGAGTCAACAGCTGCTCTGCCTCAGCCCACTCCAGCAGCCCGCTCACAAATCCAAAGAGCAGTGGATGAAAGTCCAAAACCAGGACTGGTGAAGCTGGCTCGTGTGAATCGCGTCAGAAGGGTGACCCAACGAGCATGCACTGAACGACTGTAATTATTTTTAAGAAGAATAAACGTTTACATGATCGAGGAATAAATTAATTTGGTGGGGGGTCCACAACCTGCTTCTTTCATGAAGATGTTATAACTTTGGCTGGAATGTTCCACTGTATGGCATTAAACATATCAGTCTGTGTTTATTCAGTTAAGGATTGAAAATAAAATGCAGACTTTTAGCAGGGTCTCTTGCATGTCACCAGGGAGATGGATAAGGTTAATGTCATACTGTGAAAGCAAAGCGATAACATCTCCATGGAGACAAGAAGGTAATTTACCTCCTACTGGAAATGTTACACTGTGCACCTTTAAAGACGTTAAATTGCATTGTCCTTTTTACATAGTCTGTATATCTCACATTATGGGGGGGAAAAAAACATTATTTCAGAAGTTTAAGCACTTTTTTTTTTCTTTTTTTAAATTAGACTTTATTTTAACATTTGAAGCTAAAACAAAGTAAAATGTAATCTTAATAATGGGTTTATATCTTTATTACAATCAATATCTTACTGTAGTACACAGAGCCTCCTCTTTAGATGAGATCAAAGTCTGAACATCTACAGATCATTCCAGATTGAGAGATCGCAATGAAAATACGACACCATCTTAAAACCTGGTCGAATCTCACCTTAATTTTCGTTCCCAAATCCCAAATCACCATCTCCACAGTTTCAAAGGTGTTCTCGGTCTGATGTGGGATTACTGGAATAAGCCGTCCACCTCTGCTGTTGTCATTATTGTTATTATGATACTGTGATGTGTTTTGGGGGGTAAATTCATTTGGTAAGTAAGTAAGTAAGTCAGTCTTAATTTTAATAGGGCTTTTCTCAGACACATGTCACAAAGATGCTTGACAGAGCTTTATTCATTCACTCCATACACAGTGATCGTAAACTACTATTGTGGCCAGAGCTGTACTGAGGCAGACTGATGCGTGACTGTGCCATCGGTCCCTCCGACCACCACCATCACTCACACATACCACTTTCATACTAGGCAATGTGGGTGAAGTGCCTTGCCTAAGGACACAACTGGTGCCCCACTGTGACACCTGATTTTCCCAGTGGTCTCCATCCAAGTACTATATAGCCCCAGTCTTGTTTAGCTTCTGAGATCTGACAGGATCAGACTTTGAGAAGCTGGTATGGCCACTTATGGCCACACTTGGTGATGGTTGTGGTTTATTTGTGGCGCACGCCAGATTTTTATCCATCACCGTGACCCCTTAAAAGACAATGTAAGAGCAAATATTTCTTATCTAACATTAATTTATTATGGTAAGGATTATCAAACGCAAGGTCATTTACACACTAGCAATTTGAATATTAATGCATAGAAATTTTTTTAGGCATAAATTTGTTAGTAGTATTAAAGATGTGCTATGTAACTTTTCTGCTGAGAGTGATAATGGTAATGTTAGAGTATATTGTTCCTCAGTATGGCATTAAACTTTTCAATCTCCTTGGAGACAAGCCAGAGGCGCAACCAGGCCATGTTTACTGGTCAGATTTATGGAGAAGGAGGTGACCCCACTCATAATAAGAATTCATGTTTAGTAGTTTTTATATGAGTACTTTATACTTTTACTCAAGTTTCGCAGTAACACTTGTAATTGAGTAGATGTTTTGCTGTGTAACTGTACTTTGACTCTCAGATTTTCAGTCGTCTTTTCACCATTTGAACCAAGAAACTAAAAGGAAGACTGAAGAGCCGATTTAAACAATGAATATACCGGTTAAAGAAAGAGGAGGAGGAGAGAGAAATGAAGATAGAAAATCAAACCTACCGCCTTAAAGTGGGACTAAACACCTAAACTCCTCCCACAAACACATTTCAAATAGAGCTGATAAACTGAGTGGTACCTGGAGGACTAAAGAAGAAAGTAAAAGGAGAGAGGGGCGGGGCTAGGGGGTATGAAAAACAGTGTGATTAGGTTAACAGGTATCCATCCGCACTACAAACTCCCCCCCATAGCCAGGGATTTGTAAACAGAAACACCTGGCTGTAATCAGGGTAGTCCTGCCTGATGTCACATAGTACTTGACACCACAGGGGCCACTTGGAGTTAACACACAGATTTTTACATATTTTTGACAAGATTATTTTGCATTTCTATTTTGCTCTAAAATGACCAAACAAGCACTAGAAAGTAAATAACATTAAAGATGCACTGTGTAACAGGTGGGGTCCGCCACATGCTTGTTTCTATGGATATGTCATTGCTCTGCCTGGAATGTTCCACAGTATGACATTAAACAGCTCTACTTTACACTTATTCAATCACAGGTGGTTTTATAGCTCAAAAACACCTAGAAAAACAGGCATTCTGACTGTGAGCGGGGTCGCCTCTCCACAGATCTGCCCTGGAACATGGTCTGGTTTAGTCTCCATGGAGATAGAAATGTTTAATACCATACTGTGAAACATTCCAGATGAAGCAATGGAGACCAGAAAAGTTACACAATGCACTTTTTAAAAAACACCATTAGTTTAGTAGCAAATATTTTTTTGTGATGTAATTTTTACTTTCACTTTTAAAACAGCATTGAAACCGCTTTGCAGTAACTAGTATCTTGAGAATACATATTCTTCTTTATAAACTATATGATAATTTAACATTATTTTCCAAAAAGGCAGTTTAAACAGTAATTTAGCTCCCAGCCTCATTTACATGTCGGCCATTTTGTGACATGCACAGTACTCAGCTCCAGGGTCGACTTGGGCTTGGTTCCATATCCAGAAATGTTGGTCCTAGGGATGTTACTAATCTGGCAAAGTTTCATGCTTGTACCATAAAAATGAACAATTGGGCACCTTTTTGGTCCTTAACAGCTTCACTATAATATTTATTCAGAGTAAATTATTTGTATTCAAAATGAAAGCTCTCATGTAAACGTGGCAAGTGTGAAGTTAAAGTGCATTGTAAATAAAATTTATTGTTAATGATAAAAGCCTATTTATAGCATATTGAGAGTGAGCTAAGAAAGTACCTGAGCCTACCCCCTTCAGTCTGAGGCTAGGCCGGCCAGAGAGCTTCCATGACTGAATTAAAATGTAAGTGCCAAACAACAGTGTATGGATCTGTCCTGCTGGTGTCTTTAAAACTGTGACTGTTTGTAAAAAACAGGTTTACATATTCATTCATGTTGCATATTGCTTTAGTATAGCTTTGTGTGGTACGTGTGGATTTATGAGTGACAGGATTGCCTCCTCTTAGTGCAAAAGTCAAACTCTGTCCCTGAGGATGGGGACACATATTCCTACAGCAATAATAAAGTGTTCCTTACCCTTCATATTCAGTGACTCATTTAGGCAAGATTTCAGAAAAAAAAATCCTACATTACCTTTAAAG
Organism: Boleophthalmus pectinirostris; assembly: GCF_026225935.1. NCBI lineage: Eukaryota > Metazoa > Chordata > Actinopteri > Gobiiformes > Gobiidae > Boleophthalmus > Boleophthalmus pectinirostris. The sequence continues at coordinate 452,779 of NW_026571115.1, read as the reverse complement.
GGCCTATATATAGGGCTATTTTCTGATCTATGTTGTTTCCTCATCAAAAACATACCTTGACTTGTGTTTTGTTTTATTCACATGTTTAACACACAAATCCTGTATATTTAGGCTGAGCTCTTCTCTCAGACTGAAAACACTCTGTTCCACCTTGTGATGTCACGTGGTAATACAGGAAGTGCTTCACTCCATAGTCTATACAACTTCACTAGAATCCTTTAGATAATTTCAGTCCAAGAATTACCAATCTCTACTTAACAAAAGGTTAAAAGTATCTGTCAACTTGGATCACAAGAAAGAAAAGAACATTTTGAGAGTTAAATCTAATAATAAAGCATTTGTGAATTAAATAAAACACAACTACAGGTATGTTTTGATGAGGTAACAGCATTGCAACATGGGTAATCTGCATAATATAGGACCTTAAAACTTCCTGAAAACACCCCATTGTCGTGTGTTGTTCTCACCATGTGCAGCCAGAGTGGTGGAGCCTGTCTGGGGGATGCTCCAGGGGCTCCACTCGGTCCGTCCCTCTCCTCTGGCACTCACTCTGAATTGATAATCTGTGTGCGCGTCCAAATGAAGCACCAGGAACTCCTGCTCTCTGCCGATGTACGCGTCCTCGTACTGACTCCCCCCGGTGCCCGAACGCCGACACTGCAACCGGAAATCTGCAGCCGCAAAGTCGTCGTCCACCTGCGGAAAGAGATATAACATGCCATTTATTTAGCTGCATCTAAAAGGTCTAAACTAAGGACGTAAGCTGTTTTATATAATAGAACCCCATACAGCCTGTGTTCAAATTAATTTATTTTATTTATTTTGCAAATGTAGTTATGTAGTTAGTAGTTAATAAAAAATAAGTTAGTCTTAAATAGCTTTTTCCAGACACTCAAAGCCACTTTACAGTTTGGTGCATTATTCATTCACTCCACATTCACTCGTAGTAAGAAACTATTGTAGCCACAGTTGCCCTGGGACAGACTGGTGCTACGTTCAGACTAGAGATGGGACAATAAATAATATCGTTCATCATGATAAAAAGAGTACACTGTAATGGTTTGTGTGACATTATATATAACTGTGATTATCGCCAAACAAAGGTAAACTTGCAATACCAGAATGTGCAGAAAAAAGCTCCTTCTCTGTGATGTTTTCTTCTAGATCATTGTTGATTTCACTCATAACAAACTACAATTCTATGACAGTTGTTTAAAGGTGCACTGTGTAACTTTTCTGGTGGAGGATATGTGAAACGCTTGTTTCCATAGAGATATTGTTGCTTTGTCTGGAATGTTTCACAGTATGTTATTAAACCTTTCTATCTTCATGGAGACCAAATCAGACCAAGTTACAGGTCAGATCTGTGGAGAGGCAACCCCACTCACAGTTTTTTGAGATATTTTTGAGCTATAAAACCACCTGTAATTGAATAAAGTAGAGCTGTTTAATGTCACACTGTGGAACATTCCAGGCAGAGCAGTGACATATCCCTAGGAACAAGCAGGTGATGAGCCTCCAACCGTATATGGAACCTGTTCATAATACTAAAATCATATCCATAACATTTTTAACTGTCAGCAACCTTAATACTTATTATATAATAGTTAATTATAATTATTTTGGCCACGAAAATCGTGACACCAAATTTTACTATCGTCCCATGCCCAGTTCAGACTGTGGTGTCAAAATCACTGTAAACACCTGGACATAGATCAAAAAAGATCAGGCATTGACAAGCAGGTGTGTAAATAAAAGACTCCTTTTAGCTCAGTTACTTTTCTGGTGGAGGGTCCGCTACCTCTCTGTGGAGATGCTATTGCCCTATCTTACATTTATTCAGTTACAAGTGGTTTTATAGCTCAAAAATACCTATAAAAACAGGTGTTCTGACAGTGAGCGGGGTTGCCTCTCCACAGATCTGACCTGTAACTTGGTCTGGTTTGGTCTCCATGAAAATAGAAAGGTTTAATACCATACTGTGAGACTTTCCAGACAAAGACAATCTCCTTCGAGGAAAGAAATTGAAGGACCCTCCACCAGAAAAATTATATATAATGCACCTTTAAGCTCATTATAATTTGTTGTTGTTGTTTTATTTTTTTTTCTGTTAGTCTTTTCTCTCTCCCTCACCTTGCACCATCGCACCAGTACCCCGCCCGGCCTCTCCTGTAGCTCTTCTATCTGCACCGGAGGGTAAGAGGAGACTGAGCCGTGCCGGGACACTTTCTCCTTTAGCGCTCCCAAGAGGGAGTCATCGAGCTGGGCAGAGACACAGGGCACGTCCACCAACGCAGGGACCTCAGGGAGACTGGGGACGAAGCAGAAATACAAGTTTGAAGACAATTTAAAAGTGGTATACCTGATTTTTTACCGTCTTAAAAATGTGGAAAAAAAAGAACTAGGTCATTTTAAACAGTTTGCAGCAGTTCAAAGTTATTCCACACTTTAATAACACTTTCCTAACATTAGTTTATAAGCACTTTTCATAATTTTCAGAGACCAGACTTTAGTTTTGTCATCACAGTGATTGAGAGTTTATTTCAAATTCACTTTTTGTATGTATGAGATAAAAAGAAAAACAGCACACACAGCGCACTTCCAAGTTTGCTGATGATAAAATGCTAGATGTAGACTGCAAACAGCAATCTCAAGAGCTGCTTTTATAATATATCTGTACTGGGGCAAGACAGATTTTACTTTTACATGAAAAAATGGCATACAGCTCCTTTAAAAAGTCCACGGCAAAAGCTCTAAGTATTTGCTGAGTGTGTTACCTGTCGAGTTGGATGTGCAGAGCCTTTTTGGTGAAGCTGCCAAGTTTGTCCTCCTTCTCTCCCAGACCACACCTCAGAGCCGCCTCTCCTGAAATCACAGGCATGTTTGTCAAAGTATTTTTTTTATTATTATTATTTTGCTTTTATATTCTAAAAAAAAACAAAAACATTGATTTTAATTTTTCTTTTTTAGGGTAATCAAAGTAGAACTCTAGGAATGAAAATGAATGTTTTAGTATCTGGTAACACACAAAAGATTTTGTTGTTTTTGTTTGAACATTTTGTTGAGCGACAATACCCATTTATACTGTAAAATATTTTGCACTGTAAGGATTCAAAACCTTTTCATCCTCAGGGCTCAAACTTTTCTGTACATAGTAGTTTGTGTATTATTATAATGTGCTGAGCATGTAGGTGCTCGCAGGCCTATGATTAATATCAACAGTGAAATGATTCATTTTCTTTCATTTCTGTTATCTAACACGTCACAGTATGTATTCTGAGTGATAAAGTGAAGTTGACATGACATAAACAGCCAGATAAAAAATAACTTCACATTAATTTGCCTTTTTTGAAGAATAGATTGAATGGAAATGACGATTATCATTTTGAAGTTGTTATCATTATATAGCTGTGACCTGAATTATCATGACCATCAATTAGCTGAATAATCTTGACATCCCTAGCTAAAAGTCACTGGTTTAATGGCCCCTGACCCCGTACCCTCTCGGAGCAGCTCGTCAGCCTGTCCCACCCCATGCTCGATCAGGGCCTGACAGTCGTCCAGAGGTTTGATGCTATCTGCCTCGATGGAGTCCACCTCCAGGAGCAGAGAAGCGAGTCTCTCCTCCAGAAGACGAGAGGCAGAAGACTGAAGTTCAGAGAAGTGTCTCCTCAGAGCCTCACGTGCCTGACTCGAACTGCCGCGGACCTGAAGAACAAAACAAGATTGACATGGAAGAGAAAGATAATGTATTAACAATATGGCAAAAATAATTCACACATTTCTATCCTTGTCTTATATAACCTTTCCAATATTATGCTATTCTCGTATCTGTTATAATGTTGTTTCCTCATCAAAAACATACCTGGAGTTGTGTTTAGTTTCATTCACACATAATACAAACCCTGCAGAGTCCAATGAGATTTATTTGGTCTTCTGATATTTTATGTTATTACCTCCACCAAGGAGGTTATGTTTTTGCCGGCGTTTGTCTGTTTGTTTGTTTGTTTGTTTGTTTGTTTGTCTGTCTGTTAGCAACATAACTCAAAAAGTTATGGACCGATTTTGATGAAATTTTCAGGATTTGTTGGAAATGTGAAAAGGAAGAACTGATTTCATTTTGGGGGTGATCCGAAAGAAATCCTGGATTCTGGATCACTTTGAAATTTTAGTTAACATTGTGGTAAATGGGGCCAAAAATTTACTTTCTCAATATCTTGGTTAATTATTGACCAAACCCCATGAAATTTGACTCAGGGATGGACAATGGGATCCTCTTTCATATTCCAAAGGCTGATCCGGATCTGATCCAGAAGACTGATTTTATCGCAATTTATATAAAAAATGAGGGTAGTCCTTGGCGGAGGTTTGCGCTCTCTGAGTGCTTTTCTAGTTAGGTTATTTTTTCAGACCAAGAATTTTGTTTCATACTTGACAGTTTCGACTGCTCACTAGCGGTCTTCCTCAGAGTGGTCACGTGGTGTTGCTGTGACGTGTCTGGTCAGCTGATTTATACAGATTTTGGCGCTGTCTTCCTACCGGTGGAGGCAGTATGACAGCGCCATCTGCAGTCCGACTTCCTCAGGACAGTATCCCAGGTGTGTGAGAGTAAAAAAGCCCCCTTGTCCCGGTTTTTAACCCTGCAGAGTTCTTCTCTCAAACAAAAAACACTCTGTTCCACCTTGTGATGTCATGTGGTAATACAGGAAGTGCACCATTGTGTTTTTAAACTTCATACGCCTTCATTAGAATCATTTGGATAATTTCAGCCCTGGAATTTCCAATCGCTAAAGAACAGAAAGTAAAAGGTAGCTGTTAAATTGAAAACTACTGCTTCATGACATCACAAGGTGGAACAGAGGATTTTGAGCTTTTTTGAGATAGACTAATAATAAAGGATTCTTGTGTGAATGAATTAAAACACAACTCAAGATATGTTTTTGATGAGGTAACAGCGAGACAACGTGGCTAAATTCTTAAGAGTAAATTTGTCTATAATTTAGAACCTTTAAAATGTGATTCATTGCAGAAGCAGTTATTTGCAAACAATTCAGTCTTCAAATACAACAAAACCCATCAAAAAACTCAGCAGAAACTACATTTTTAATTCATTCCTCGTGTTGATTTTGGCGGTTGTATGTGTTGAGACAGCGTTAAGTTTGTGATGTGCAGAGGCCCACGTTTCACTTCCTCTGTCACTGATTTCACAATGACTGAAACTGAGCCCAGAGCTTCAGGAAGAGAGAGACGGTCACCACTGCGACAGAACGACTGCACCAGAGATGTTATCGTGGTTATAATGGACTATGGTCTATAAATACAGCAGTGAGAGCAGGCAAGGATTCACAAATGTTTAGAGATGCAAACCTGATAACATTGTGTAGAATTCAGGCACAACTAATAAAAGATCTATTTATTTACAAGAGAAACAGGACTGCAAAGATTATAGTCTGTTTATAGACAAGATAACAATTATTGATGATTAATGTGGACAATGTTACCAAGTCAAAGGGCTGAAAAATGTATAGCTTTTGACTTAAAGTTGCAATTTGAAACAATATGATAATGCATTTTGAAGCGTAACATATTGCTACAGAAAGACAGAAAGAAAGATAAGATAAAGATACTGGAACTACTTTATGCCACAGACACAATGAAAACAAAGCAAGATAACACCAGTAAACCATTTTCAAAAGGCCTGAGTTGCAGTGGATAAATAACAGTATTAACTAATAATGAGCCATAGAAGTCACTTTTTTAACCTTGTACAGATAAAATTTTATAATATTGCAACAAAAATATCCAAAATGTCCTCAGTTTTGCAACGAAACTGTACACGATAAATCCTGAGTCCCCCCAAAAATTGTTCCGGCTTTCTTGTATTGAATGACATAGTAATTATCGTGACAGGCATATTTACAAGAAAAACAGGACAGTAAAGATTAGGGATGGGACAAGATCTCGTGCCACAAGACAGTGCACACATGCGGAAAATGATCTCGTGAAATTTTTTTTCGATGTTTTTACATTTGGATTGGATAACAAAATGAAGTACTGATGAGTCACATTATTTGAGAAGCTGTAGTCCCAAAAAGCACTGCTACATTGACAGCAAAAATGTCAAATCAATAATTAAGCTAAAATTGGGAACTGGATTGCACAATTTATTTATTATAAAGAATGTCAAAATCTCCTCTTGTCTCATTCTCATAGTTCTAATCTTGTGTTTCGTCTCGTTTTGAGGAAATTATATCTCGTCCCACCCCTAGTAGAGATTATAGTCTGTTTATAAACCAGATAATGATAACTGATGATTCATGTGGACAATTTTACCAAGTATAAGCGCTGAAAATGTTATTGCATTTGACTCAAAGCTGAATTGTCACATTAAATAACTGAAACCTAAAGATAGATTGACCATTCAGATCATGGAGGGTTCTAGCCAACTGTTTTTAGAATAAACCAACTTTACAATTGTTAGTATTTGATTTGAGCCTTATATTAATCTATCTGGGGACACTGAAGTTTTTTATGCAGTTTGAAGTAAAATTCCACATAACGTACTCTCCTTTTAAACACAATTCCCATTGCAAAGAACAAAATATCCTCTTATTTTGTTTAGACCCTGCTAACTCTGAAGTTTAGATCTATACAAATGTATTCTGAATTGTGTGAGACTTTTGTATTTAGCTTCATATTTCAGTATATATATCTTAAATGTTTACACTCTTAGACATGAATTCCAATTTACGTCAGAGGAATTCAACCTTTGCATTGATGTATTTATTTATATTTAGTTGTATAGCTAAAATAAAATGGAAAAGAGACCAGCAGCTGTGGGACAAATATAGAAATATGAAAGTAAATTTTGCATAACCCCATATAAATAAATAAAAAGGTCTTGGTAGAGGAGGTACATTCAAAGTTAAACTGTGTCTTTGTGTCTGTCACTGGTTTGAGACAAAAATCCAACAGGATGCAGTGTTGTTTACATGTGGCATAAGCAGGTCCATATGAGAGGAAGGAAGAGCCAGAAGAAAACTGAGCAATTTTGGAAGAATACTGAATTGTAACTTTTCAACACAACAGGAATTTAACTGTTTGAGACACATGTTCAGAGGCTTTAGCAATCGTGAGTAGGTGCACTATATGTAACTTTTCTGGTAGAAGGTTCACTAACTGTTTCATATCTGTTTTCATGCCTTAGATGCAGCTGAAGTTCTCGTACCGGTTTTCATGCCTTATTTTAAGTTCTCGTACCTGTTTTCATGGCTTAGTTTAAGTTCTCGTACCTGTTTTCATGCCTAAGATTCAGTTTAAGCTCTCACACCTGCTTTCATGCCTTAATTTAAGTTTTCATACGTGTTTTTGTTCCTTAGTTTAAGTTCTCATACCTGTTTTCGTGTCTTGATTACTGTTTTCATGCCTTAGTTTAAGCTCTTATATCTGTTATAGTGTCTTAAATACAGTTGAAGTTTTCATACCTCTTTTCGTGCCTTAGTTTAAGTTCTTGTACCCATTTTAGTAGCTTAGATACAGTTGAAGCTCTCATACCAGTTTTAATGCCTTAGTTTAAGTTCTAGTACTTGTTTTCCTGCCTTAGACACAGTTTAAGCTCTCATACCTGTTTTCGTGCCTGGTTGAGTCCATGGAGCCTGAGCTGGAGTTCACTGCGATAGTTCTGAGCCGCTTCAATGCTTTCTTTGGCCTCCTGCAGAAGAAGGTCCACCTCCGCAGACATCCTCCTCCTAGAAAAACAACAAGTATTCACATTTTTATAGTGCTTTTCTACCTTCAAGGCACTCATCCATTCACACACACATTCATAAACTAGGTATACTAGGGATGTGACCAGATCTTGTGCTACAAGATCTCATGAGACAAAACTGACACAAGATCGTGTGTACATGCTGAAAATGATTTTGTGAGATTTTTTACCCCATGTTTGTTTGTTGTTGTTTTTTTTGTTTTGTTTTTTTTTTAGACTGAATTTGAAAAAAAAATAGTTAAAGGTGTTTTGTGTAACTTTCTAGTGGAAGATCCATCAAATGCTTTTCTCCATGGAGATGTTATTCCTTTGTCTGAAATCTTTCACTGTATGGCTTTAAACCTTTCTATCTTCATGGACACCAAACCAGGCCAAGCTACAGATCAGATCTGTGGACAAGCGACCCCGCTCACAGTCAGAATGCCTGTTTCTAGGTATTTTTGAGGTGTAAAACCACCTGTAATTGAATAAACACATGGTAGGACTGCTTAATGTCATACTGTTGACATTAGAGCAATGACATAGAATCAAGCAGGTGAACCCCAGAACCAAAAGGTTACACAATGCACCTTTAAAATCAACTGTGATTAACCTTAGAGCCCTCTTCTTCCTGTAAATGTGTTTCTTGTGCACCTTAAACAGGGCACAGAGTAGGTGAAGCTTTGAGGTTTTGTCACTTCCTTTTTGAGCACAACAGACTTCAGTTTCAAGAAGTGATTCAAGAGTTTGAAATGTGGCATGAAACAACTCTTTTGTCCAACAGTTTACGGCTGTAAACACATGAGTTTAATCAGGAACAAGTGAATGACGAAATAAACAACCCCTCATTTAACAGTTATATCTCTGGACCTAATACAGACACTAACAAGTCAGTGCTGCAAAAACATTTTTATTTTAAAAATGTACATTTTGAAATCCAAAAGTAATAATTACTAGAGTTATATAGATATGGCAGATAGTCACACTTTTTCAAATAAAAAGGGTGAAAATAATCAAAATCTGCCCAACAGCTAGGTCCACACCACTGAGCAGTCAACATATGTTTTGTTTTACCTTTAAAAGTAGAATATGTAACTTTCTGGAGGTCAGGTTTCTATGGAAATAAAAAGTTAAAACGATACTTTACATTCGCCATGGAGATAGATGTATTTTATGCCATGTGGTGCTTGACTTAGCTGACTCAGAGTAGTAGAAATCCCAGTGTCTCAAACCAGTACCATCCAATTTAAAATGTCTTCTGGATGGGAGCCAAATGGCCTGACTGCAAAAACAGAGTCCATACGACCACAGCTGAAGCCCTCTCTGTATTTATAACACACGGTTGAAGATTATAGTTAAAGGAATGAAATTTCCATGGAAACAAGCAGGAGTAGGCGCTAGGGGTGGGCGATATATCGATATTTTAAATATATCGAGATAGTTTTTAAACTCAATATGAATTCTGACTTATCGTATGTATCGATATAATGCTTATATTCAATTTTGATTTCGCCGCTTCGCTTGTTTACCTCTCTCGTCACCTCCGCGCGCCTCCGCCTCCCTGAGTTTGTTCGCTCGTGTCTCCTTCACTCCTCACTATTGCCCTGAATGCCGAAAGTTGGTGCCAGTGAAAAGCTTCAAGCACCACGAACCTTTTCCACCATTTACAGACAAGACCACCAGCAGCACATCCTCATATTCCACCGAGTCACACTACGGAACCTACTTGGACCACTAAGGGACAACACACATATGAGACCACATGATGGTTATATAAGAGAAAGTACTACAATGTTGATGTTAATGTTGAAAATCACATTCTATTGTCTAAATTAAGTGAGTGCTTTTATTATCATCGTAGTATCAGAATCGGTATTGAGTATCGAGTCTATTCCCTAATATCAAAAAATCAAGTTTGAAATTGTAGTATTGTGACAACACTAGCATGTATTTCTTCTATTAGAGAAACAGATATCCACCATTGTTTTGTATCGCAAGTTATTATAACCTTTAGATTTTGCTGAGTTCATTGGAGATAATTCCTTATTTTCCCTCAAGTTTGGAGCCAAAATAACCAAACACGACACTGATAAAAAGCGCTCCCGTCACAGGAAGCCACTGTTTATGCTACACAGCTGCTAATCTCCCAGAAAAACGCACAAAGCTAGCCTCACGTTAGTATTAGCATTGTACTCCGTTACTTTTACTCAAGTTATATTTACTTAAGAAACTTTTAAATAAATTTTACTTTTCAGAGTACTTTTCAAGCAGCATACTGGAGTAATATTTTTATTGAATAGTACTCTTACTTTGGGTAACTCTTCCCACTGTGAGTGACAGAATCTTTACGTTGACAATATGAGATGATTTGAACATTTGTGTTTCTCGCACTGCTCAGATATAATGTTTTTCACATATTCAGTTTTGTACATTGTTTAATGTATTGTCTTTTAAATTACAATAACTCCAAATTATAAATCATATGTTATTCTTTAAGTTACTCTTACTTAATAGTTTTCCCTAATACTTTTTTACTCTTACTTGAGTAATTTCTTGGAACCGATACCAGATATTAACTGATGCAAGTGTAGTGAGTGCAGAAAATGGCCTTTCTTCTCAAATAAACACAGTTAACAGTTAACAAAATAGATCTAATTGTAGTATGTAATTGTTATTGTTGTCTTGCAAGTAACTTCTGAACAGCTTTGTATGAATAAAAGTTCAAACATTATGAAATGTTCTATAGGCCCAAAATCTGTCTGTACATTTGTCTTATTATATAAAATTAATGTCCCATTAGCTGAACCAATATCATGGATCCAATTCCTGATTCAGCAAAATTTCCTGGGTCATACCAATACTGGTGCATCCCCATTATTTTATACCTCTACTTGAGTTACATTATTTTGAAGTACTGTAACATTACTCTTGCTTGAGTACAGTTTTTGGATGAGCGTTTTGGTTTTCAGTGAGAAGGAAGTGGCTTCACACACATCCTCTGTTACTTTCTGCAGTGTAATGTCATCTCAGTACATTCACATAAAACACAAAGAGTGAACATAGTGGGGCCAAAGTCGACTAAACACATGTCCTGCTGATCGATTAGCCGACTAAAACGGGCGCATGGCAAAAGCTCTCATAACTATTATTTCTATGTATCCAACCCAAACTACATTTACAAGACTACACCTGCAGGAGGAGTTTATACTAAAAAATGACTGTATTTACATAGAGAAGTACCGGTGTATTTATATGTAAAAGGAAGATAAAAGGAAGATTAAAATTACATTTAAAAGTCATACAAGATACTAAAGGAAGGTATGTGCTAGTTGTTGGTCAAATAAGAGACAAAATTATTTCAGTACTAAATATATATGCACCAAATGAAGAGAATGAACTATTCTTTAAGACTCTGGCAAATATAATTATACAAGAGGGGAAAGGAATGTTAGTATTGGGAGGTGACTTCAATACTGTACAAAATGGGAAATTGGATAGGTTACCATCTGAAAAAGGACCACCAACAAGCCGGTCTAAAATGTTAAATAATGTAATAAAGGAACCTGGATTAATAGACCCATGGAGAAGTAACAACACAAGAGAAAAAGCATTTACATTTTATTCAAACCCACATAATAGCTACTCAAAGATTGACTTTTTCCTTCTTTCCCAACAAGATGTATTTAAAGTAATAAGTAGTGGAATTGAACCAGTAACAATAAGTGATCATGCGCCTATTCATCTCACAATAGAACTGGATAAGGACTCTTCCTTTAAGTATTGGAGACTTGGTGTATCCATTTTGGCAGACAAAGCAGTGGTGCAAGAAATAAAAGAAAGTATACAATATATCGACAACAATGATAATGGAGAGGTCAATTTAACAATTTTATGGGAATGTGGGAAAGCAGTAATACGGGGAAAAATCATTGAATTAACCTCTAGAATAAAAAAAAGCGAGAACAGCAACAAAAACTATTGGAGAATGAAATAAAAAAATTAGAAACTGAACATACTAAAACGCTTGAAAAATCTATTATGTTAGAGTTAAAAGAAACAAGATCAAAATTAGACAAATTACTAACATTTAAGGTAGAAAATGCTAGAAGGTATATGAATCAAACATATTATGAAAAGGGGAATAGAGCAAATAAGTTACTCGCATTTCAACTCAAAAAGAAACAGTCGGAGCATACAATAGCAAAAATAAGACATCCTGTCTCCAAGGAAATTAAGATAAAACCAACAGATATTGCAGAAGCTTTTGCTGACTACTATAGAAATCTATATTATGATCAAAGTACGGAGTCATTAGAAACCAAAATACAAATGTTTATGAATAAGTTTGACCTTCCAACACTGACACCTGAGCAAGCACTGAAGATGACCGAACCAATCACTCTAAAGGAAATAGTGGATACAATCAAAAATTTGAAAAATAACAAAAGTCCTGGAACCGACGGATTCCCAGGGGAATTCTATAAATGTTTTATAGAGGAGATTGCACCATTACTAAAAAGAGTATTCAATTATGTTTTAGAATCGGGAAATGTACCAATATCATGGTCGGAAGCTCTCATCTCCGTCTTACACAAGGAGGGCAAAGATCTTGTGTTATGTGTAGAGCCCGACCGATATGGATTTTGTTGTGGCCGATATGAAACCGATATAATGGGAGTAGGAGCTGCCGATAGCCGATATAATCACCGATATATTTAGTGATGTAAAAATTCACTGTAAATCTTGAATTGATTAAAAAACTTAGGTTTGGCTCTAGTGGATTCTAAATTGGGTTTATTTAGGCAACATTTATTGTTATTTTGACTCTTTACATCATATTTACAGACAGTAGATTGGCCTAATGGCATTTTTGCAGCACATTCCAGCTACTAGTGATGGGTATTCCAGTTTTTTTTTTTGGAGAACCGGCTCTTTTGGCTCGGCTCACTAAAGCAGCTGGCTCTTTCGGCTCCCAAGCGACTCTTGAGATTGTTTTGTTGCAAGCAGGACTAAACCAAAACTGAACCAGGACTGAAAAAGGACTAAACCAGGACTAAAACAGATTTAAACCATGTGTAAAACAGGACTAAAACAGAACTGAACCAGGACTGAGTGTCGGGACTCGGTTCTATCTCTCTCCTGCACTCGAGCCCAAGATTAGTCCTGGTTTATTCATTTTATGCTGAACTGCAGCCAAATATGCACTTTTTTAAAATCCTATGCACACGCAGATTTCTGAAAGTTTCGTCTTTCAGGTCTACATGCGGCATGAAGAGAAAAAGTGAGAAAAAGAGAAAACACGGCTCCCAATAAGAAGCAGGCTCCCGTTGTTCGCTTCAAAGAGCCGGCTCTAAGAGCCGCTTCGATCGCGACCGACCCATAACTCCTAGCTAGTAAACTATCGCTATTAGCCTTTAGCCGTAAATGCTGCGCACCGCGGTAGTTAATTATATGCATAAATGTGGATCATTCACACATCTATTCACAGCTCATTTACATATCAATGCAGGTCCAGTAGCAAATATACGGCCAATATATTCACTTTACAATAGACCAATAGAAAACAGACTGTTTATGTGCGGGAGCTAAACAAACACACGCGAGTGAAGTGACGTCACTCTGGTGGTGTGTTCAGGGACAGTACGGACACAGACAAATTACACCGCAGATAAATACTGATGCGGAGCCACATATTAGGCCATTTATCTGTCTGTAAATTGAATTAAATGAACATAATGTAGAGAGTCTAAGCTTTATAACGAGGTATAACATGCCCACGTGAAATATCGGCCGATAGCCGATATGTCTCCAGGTGCCCATATTGGCCGATAATATCGGCCAGCCGATATATTGGTCGGGCTCTAGTTATGTGATAGTTATCGCCCTGTCAGTTTACTGTGTAATGATTTAAAAATATTAACAAGTATAATGGCAAAAAGAATTCAGAAACATATATCAAAATTAATTCAATCTGACCAAACAGGGTTCATACCTGGAAGACAGGGCGCTAACAATATCAGACGAACACTAAATCTTATTTCATGTGCTAAGACGAGTTCAAAGACAAATATATTACTAAGTTTAGATGCACAAAAAGCATTTGACTGTGTAAAATGGAAATCTTTATATCATGTGTTGTCGGTGTTTGGATTCCACCCAATGTTTATAAACTGGGTTAAACTTATTTACGATGATCCAAAATCTAGAACTAGAGTGAATGGATGCTGCTCCCACTTTTTCTCTTTGAAAAGAGGTGTAAGGCAAGGTGACTGCTTAAGTCCACTATTATTTGCTTTAAGTATAGAACCTTTAGCTGAATATATTAGACAAAATCCAAATATTAAGGGAATTCGGGATGAAAGGGGAGTAGAATCAAAAATTTCACTGTTTGCTGATGATATTCTCATGTATATAAATGACCCAGCTATAACATTACCAACACTGAATGACATTCTGATTGAATATGGGGAAATTTCCGGTTATGTAATTAATGAATCTAAGTCAGTAGCTATGAGTATATCAGGTACATGTCCCTCTGAAACAAAAGAGAAGGTTAAATTCAAATGGACTGATGAGGGCTTTAGATATTTGGGCATTAATATTACCAAGAATACATCACATCTTTTTAAAGCCAATTATGAGAAAGTTATAAAAGAAATAAGTGCAGATTTGAAACGATGGGAAATCCTCCCGTTGACATTAATGGGGCGAATAGAAGTCATTAGGATTAATGTTTTGCCCAAATTTTTGTTTTTGTTCCAATCCCTACCCATTCTGCTCTCTAAAGAAACTTTCGTAAAAATAGATAAACTCATATCAAATTTTTGATATGAGTGGCCTAAACTTACCCAACATTAAAAAATACTATTGGGCATCACAACTAAGAGCCCTAAAAGTTTGGACTGATAAGGATGATGAGACAGGATGGAGGGAAATGGAGCAAAACTCATGCCCAAAGGTACCTCTAGAATCTTTACCATTTCTTACAAAGAAATTACAAAAGGATAAAAAAAAAAAAAAAGGGTTAAAGCAACATTAAGAATATGGACTATAGTAAAAAGAAAATTAAATATGTCTGATTCAATCTGTAGGGCCACTAAAATCGGTTTAAACCCAGACTTTACACCATCAATGGAAGGGGTATTTTGTAAATGGAAAGAGAAAGGATTGGTTTATATCGGGCATCTTTTTGAAGGTGAAAACATGAAATCTTTTGAACAGTTAAAAAAGGAATTTGGTTTAAAAGCACAAGACTTTT
This sequence comes from Boleophthalmus pectinirostris, assembly GCF_026225935.1. Classification (NCBI taxonomy): domain Eukaryota; kingdom Metazoa; phylum Chordata; class Actinopteri; order Gobiiformes; family Gobiidae; genus Boleophthalmus; species Boleophthalmus pectinirostris. Next base: position 437,774 of record NW_026571115.1, on the reverse strand, counting down.
ATAAGTTTTTACAAATCAGAAATTATCTTATGAAACATAAGGATTGGAAATATATTTGTAATGAGCCTAATTATCTAGAAGAATTATTAATGACAATTACATGTAATACTAAAAAACTAATTTCAAAAATATATAAAGCCCTACAGATTGATACAGATGACAACAATATGGGCATTAAAGACAAATGGGAAAAGGAAAGAAATATTACAATATTAGAGGAAAACTGGGAGAAAATGTTAAACAGTATTTCATGGAGAGAGTTTGAATGGAAATCCAAGATGTAATATTTTATTGTCCCAACAAAGGTAACAAAATACAGTACAAAATCTGACAAATGCTGGAGGGGTTGTGGTCAGACAGGAGACACACACACATATTATGGGATTGTCCCCTAATCAGAGACTACTGGATCAATGTAAAAAAGAAAATTGAAAGTATTTGTAAAGAAAAACTAAATTTAGATTTTCAATTATTTATATTGAGTATTGTACCAACCACTATATCTTCAAAAAATAGAACAATTATTTTAATATTAAGTACAATAGCAAAAAAAATGATAACTGTGTCCTGGCTAAAACCACAACCGCCTACTAAAGAAAACAGGTGGGAAAGGGTTAAAGATGTGATGGAAATGGAAAGAGTAACAGCAAGACTGCGATTTAAAATGAAGGAATTTGAGGAGTTATGGGCACCGGTAATACAAGAAACAAGATAATGTGTATCCTACCATTGATGTGTGCATGGGTGTATGTGAGTGAGTGAATATGTATGAAAGTGTATGTGTGTGTTTATTAATTCATAATGTTATTTTTATTTATTTAGTTTGGTGAGGGGTCATTAATCGGGGGAAGGGATTAAAGGGAAAAATATGAGTGTAGATATATGTATGTATGTGTATATATGTATGTATATGTATGTGTGTGTATATATATGTATGTGAGTGTGTATATATATATATGTGTATGTGTGTGTGTATGTATGTATAAGTGTGTGTGTGTGTGTATATGTGTATATATATGTATATGTATATATGTATATATATATGTGTATATATGTATGTGTGTATGTATGTATGTGTATGGATATATGTATATGTATATATATTAGGGATGGGCATGATTAATCGATTAATCGATAATTGATCATTAAGAATTTCATCGATTACGTAAATTTTTATCGACAAACCGAATGTAGGTTGCTGTGCGTAGCGTGACCAAACAGGGGTCCGTACATGTAGCTCTGCACTCAGAAGGAGCGAGTAAACACAAACAGTAGGTCAGCCTGCAGTGTGCCGAAGCACAAATGTGTATTTAACGATGATTTGTACAAGAAATTCCACGCTTTCTGTTGCGTTCGGGACAAGTGTGAGTCCTTGTGCACAGTGTACAAAGCAGCACATATGTTTCGGTGTCCAGTGGGAAAAAGCTTTACCAGGTGATAGTCGCGCAATGTCGATGACGAGTCCCAACCTCCCACCCCCCATACAGTGTCCCGGTTTTGACAAACGCAAATATGGTCACACTAACCTGTATTCCACTGAATCATGTCTTTTAATCTGACAGAAGTTGACCGCATCAGCGACACAAGAGTACTGTATTTTTTATCTTCGCTGAGTTTATGCAAATTAGCGATGCGGTTTTAAGTTTCGTTTCTGTGAGAGTTACACAAAAATGAATTAAACACGTTATAATGTCAAACGGATTGATGTGGCTCTAGAGTCGTTACGGTTTATATGTCGTAAAGTTGAATTTATTTATGCAGATTAGCAGTGCAGATAGTAATAATAATGATCATTTTAATATAAAAACGGGAGTAGAGAGCTGAGCCCAGCTCTCTACTCCCTCTTCACATATGACTGCGTAGCACACCATAATTCCAACACTGTCATCAAATTTGCTGATGACACAACTATTGTGGGGCTCATAACAAACAATGATGAAGCTGCTTACAGGGAGGAGGTCCTGACACTGATCTCCTGGTGTAAAGACAATGACCTGCATTTAAATACAAAGAAAACTAAAGAAATGATAATTGATTTTAGGAAAAAACAAATGCATTCCCCATCACATTGGCCTCTACATCAACGGAGAAGAGGTAGAGAGGGTCTCCAACTTTAAGTTCCTGGGTGTGGAGATCAGTGAGAATCTAACCTGGAGCCTAAACACCATCAGCGTTATAAAGCGTGCCCAGCGGAGACTGTTTTTTCTACGAACACTCCGCCAGAACGGGCTCTCCCAGAAGCTCCTAACCAACTTTTACCGGTGCACCATCGAAAGCGTTCTAACGTACTGCTGTACATCATGGTACGGAGCCTGCACAGCTGCTGAAAAGAAGGACCTGCAGCGAGTGGTGAGAACAGCTGAAAAGGTGGTGGGCTCCTCACTCCCGAACCTGGACACCATCTACTCTTCACGTCTCCACACACGGGCCTCCAACATTTTGCAGGACCCCACACACCCCGGGAACTGCCTCTTCCACACTCTCCCCTCAGGAAGACTTCAAACTCCCCTCACACGCACAAACAGGCTGCGCAACAGCTTCTATCCACGAGCAGTGGACGTGCTCCAAGGGCACAGGCACAGATAAAAGACCTGAAGGGACTCAGTGCAATAATCTATTTATTTTATTTAATAAATGTTTTTTTTTTATTGGTATGGATGTGAGGATGTGTGTATATATTGTAAATTTTTACTGCTACAGATCTGCTCTGCTGAAGTTTCGTTGTATTTCATACAATGACAATAAATAAATCTATCTATCTATCTTAATGATTAATCGATAATCGATCGTTAATTCTTCCGACGATCGATTAAGAAAATTTCATCGAATGCCCATCCCTAATATATATATATATAAATGTGTGTATGTATGTGTGTATATATGAATATGTATGTGTGTGTATGTATGTGTATATGTATACATGTATGTGTGTATATGTATACATATATGAGTATATATATATGTGTGTGTATGTATGTGTATGTATGTATGTATGTATGTATGTATGTATGTATATATACACACACAAGGAGAATATAAATAGATATAATATTAGGCTCTGCCTTTATAATATGAAGTGTTAAAAAGAAAATTTTATGAAATATATGTATATGTATGGATATGTGCCTATATGTATATAGGTGCATGGATTTAAATGTGTATATGTATGTGCATGTGTATATGTGTGCGTGTGCGGGCGCATGCATGTGTGTATGTGGGTGGGTACGTGCATGCGTGCTTCCACACACGTATATAAACAAATAAGGAGTATTGTTATGAACATAAGGTAAATGAATATAGAGTATGTATGTATATATATATATATATATATGTATGTGTAGGTGTGTATGTATGTGTATATATATATATATATATATATATATATATATATATATATATATATATATATATATATATATATATATATATATATATGTGTGTGTGTGTGTGTATGTATATGTATATAATGTGTGACATATGGATGTGCTTACACTCGTGTAAATAGCTAAATGGACACTTAATATCTCTAATGAAATGAATAAACATATATTTAACTAAAATTACATTTAAATGATTCACTCCCAAATGTTCAGCTTGCTCACTCCATGCATTTTCCTTCTGCTGTTGTCCCGTATATTTGACTAATACAAATTTCAGCCAACTAAAACATCGCTGACCATATAAACAAATGTCAAAACACAAGACTTCTTTAGATTGAGAAGAATACTGAGGAATTATGAGAACATATTACATAAAACCTATTACATATGATATTATGTCAGTATATTACTTATTAAAGCAGCACTGTGTAACTTTCTAGTAGAGGGTCTATTACCTGCTTTATTTCTGGAATGTTCCACAGTATGGCATTTAATTGATCTATCTCCGTGAAGACAAGCAGACCACATCATTAGGCCAAGTTACAGGTCAGATCTGTGCAGAAGTGGGCCCGCTCACAGTAATAATGCATGTTTTTACTGTAGTTTTGAGAAATAAAAACAAAACCTGTAATTGAATAAATAGTACAAGATACTGTATTTTTCGGACTATAAGTCGCACTTTTTTCATCGTTTGGGCGGTCCTGCGACTTATACTGCGGTGTGACTTATATAAATTTTCAAACTGACAGCCGCGAAAGGGCGCCCTAGGCTTGTGTGTCAGTATCTGCTACTCCTATTACTCCTGTACTACTGTCACTTGGCTCTACTGCGCATGTCTCCTGCAGAAAAAGCCGCTGTCCTGCTGCAAGTAGCGAAATAAGACACCAAAAACAGTAATCGACCAGCGGAAAGAAAGTTTGGAGTGAACGAGAAACTTGTGAGGGATTGGCAGAAAGAGGATGGAGAACAGCTTCACGGGAACCGGTAGGGTGCGCCATGCAACTTTCTTGGAAGTCATTGGATGGACTGACAAAGTCTGGACTTCAGTGACAAGCGAAAACATCCTGCCAGGACAGAAAGGCCGGAATAATTCTAACTGGAACCGATGCAAAGTCTGACGACAGCTACACAAAAGATGAAGCGGCATTCCATTTACCTCCGGAGGTCGCGGAGTTGGTTAGAAGTGACACGGAGGATGAAGAATTCAATGGATTTAGTGAGTTGGAGTGAGATTGAGGGTTTGGTAAACTTATGTTATGTTGTTTATGCTATTCATATGTTACGTTGTTTATGCTGTTCATATATGTTACGTTGTTTATGCTGTTCATATGTTACGTTAACATATTAATGCCTATTCAGCCTGTTGTTCTCTGTTCTATTGTTATTACTATAACTTGCCTTTCAGGAGGAAATGTCGGTTCCTGGTCTCTAATTTTATAAAATAAATTTCCCCCAAAAAGTGTGACTTATAGTACGGTGCAACTTATATATGTGTTTTTCTTCTTCATTACACATTTTTTTGGCTGATGTGGCTTATACTCCAGAGCGACTTCTAGTCCAAAAAATACGGTATATTTGTTTAATGCCATACTGTGGAACATCCCAGGCAAAGCAGTAATATCACCATACAGCAGAGACAAGCAGATGGTGAACCTTCCACCAGAAAAGTTACACAATACACCTTTAGGAGTAGGATTAAGCTACTCAAAGAAGTATGATTTCTTGAAAAACCTTCTCAAGTACATGTAGCTGTTACTGCACTACCCACCACTTCTTACCGCACTAAATCACAAAAAAATCCCACCCACAGACAGGTGCGCAATGAAGTTCTAATCACAGCTATTCTCTTCACCTGTCAGTGACCATACGGCTACGCTTTGTACATAATACAGATCCTCTATCACAGCCCCTTCGCCTTCTGCTGTCCATTGAAACCATGTCTAATTGAGCCTCTGTATTCTCTGCATTGTACATTGTGTGTTTGGCCTACATACGTCACTGCTGCCTATTCTTCTCATTCACAAACAAAACATCCACCATTAAAGCTTCTCTCATTGGTTATAAAGGAGATGTTAGCGGTAATGGAGACCTCAAACTCAGATTAGCTGGATGTGAAAAACAGGTTTGTGTCGATGGTAAAGAGAGAGGAGGAGAGAGGAGGGAGCAGAATACATCTACATTAATGCATTGTGTTTCTCAATAGAGTTTCACAATGAGGTTTGAATGGCGCTTCAGTTATTGTCACAGAAGGGGGATTATTATTAGCAGTAGATAAAAATATGCTTCTGTCTGTTCCGTCTAGTCCTCTAAACTAGGAGATGGGAGTGTGAATCTAAAAAGCTATGTAAATGACTTTCAGTAGGCTTTTTAAAAATTAGAGCAGTGTTTCTCAAACTGTAGAACAAGTACCATAGATAGAATGATATACAGTATTGGTTGGCTGAGATTTGCACTTTTTAGCATTACAGTTATTGGCCTTAAATCTCCAGCTGAAGCCAATATTTTGTTTGGTCAACCAGCTGCCTCCATATGTATAAAATGAAAACGCATAAAGGTTTATTTGAACACTTTACTCCAGAGAGGGTACTGTAAAAAATGTTACTACACTGCTCTCTTATCTAGTTTGTAATAAAACAAGATTATGAATGAGTTTGCACTAAGGCTGAAAGATCTGTCGTTTTGGACCGAAAATTGCAATCTCAGATGACACAATTTTGGGAGAGACAAAGCCAAAATTTTTTGCATTTACATTCCACCATCAAATCATCAGTGCAGGACTTTGGTATGATGTAAGTTTTTGTGATGTTTGCAAATGTTCGTGTGCACTGAAATCTGATTTGAAAAAAAAAATCGTGGATGAAAGTGAAATCACGATATCTGCCAGAAAATTCGCAATTCAGTTTTTTCTTAAAATCGTTCAGCCCTAATTTGCACTAAATAAAAATTAGACCATATGGGTGAAATGGGCAAAATTAGCCCTATGTATCGGCCAAAATATATCTTATAGCTTATCGGCCATGGAAAAAATGGAACAGGTCGATCTCTAACATGTATCGCTCGTTGTATGGAAGCTTCTTCAGGTGACTCTGCAGTTTGTGGATTTGCCTAATTTATTTTCATAATTTTCATCCAATGCTTTGTCCTTCTTTAGGTCATTTCTAGTTTAGAACTACAGTAGTTTTGATGTAGTCCACTTTTAGACCTGGTTTAGTTCAACATTAGACTCACAGACTGTTTAAAGAAGTGTACTAAGGGTGTAGGACAGGGGTCTCAAACTCAAATTACCTGGGGGCCACATTAGAGAAAGTCTGAGTGAGGCTGGGCCGCATTGAGTATTCGATAAATAGCGGTTGCACGGGAATAAAAGAGAGAGAAAGAACAACATGCAACACAC